>NC_091950.1:414143264-414356513 GCF_031021105.1 Erythrolamprus reginae
ATTACATTCCCAAAACATATGCATAAATACTCCTTTTTCCTTGCACCCATGCCAACAATTTCCTTTCTTCGCTGGCTGGGGAATTCTGGGAGTTGAAGTCCAGATATCTTCAAGTGGTCAAGGTTGGGAAACACTGTTCTGGTGCAACCCCTTTGTTCAAGCATTTTAAGCCATTTCAGTCATTCCAAGCAGTTTGCATCAGCCAAAGAGGTCGAAGGCCTTTCATGCTACACTGGAACCAAAGGCCGAAAGTGCCTCTCTGTTGACTGATGCATCTTTGATCAGTGCTCTCCTCCCGGCCTTATTTTTCCCTACTGGTTGGAGGGGGGGGGGGGAATGTGACCTATTTTTATTTTTTTTAACCAGTGTTATCTGTGAGATGTGCTGGGTTAAGGATCTGAGTTCTGCTGAGCCACGCGCATTAAAAGCATGTCAGATCAAGTAGGGCCATTTCTTATAAGAGGAGCGAGGCTCTTACCACCCTCCCCTTCCTCTTCCCGCGTCGTCGCGCTCTCCTCCAAATGTAACATAATCTGATGGGTTTACAGTTGTTCCCAGCAAATCTCTCCAGCAAATGAAAAGGCTTAGGGGAAGCATGAAACGGGCCCCGATTGTTCTAAGAGGGGCAATTTAAAAGCTCCAAGATCAAGTGGAAATCATTCAGCCTGTGCTACAGAAAGGCTCGGCCTTTGATTATTTATTTACTTGTCATCCCCCCTAAAGAAGAGAAGGGCTTCGGGGACTCTTCCTTTGCAAAGCTGTTAAAACAGTCCTTACATAGAAACATAGAAGATTGATGGCAGAAAAAGACCTCATGGTCCATCTAGTCTGCCCTTATACTATTTCCTGTATTTTATCTTAGGATGGATCTGTGTTTATCCCAGACATGTTTACATTCAGTTACTGTGGATTTACCAACCACGTCTGCTGGAAGTTTGTTCCAAGGATCTACTACTCTTTCAGTGAAATAATATTTTCTCATGTTGCTTTTGATCTTTCCCCCAACTAACCTCAGGTTGTGTCCCCTTGTTCTTGTGTTCACTTTCTTAACACTTCCCTCCTGAACCTTATTGAACCCTTTAACATATTTAAATGTTTCGATCATGTCCCCCCTTTCCCTTCTGTCCTCCAGACTATACAGATTGAGTTCATGACGTCTTTCCTGATAAGTTTTATGCTTCAGACATTCCACCATTGGTGTAACCCGTCTTTGGACCCGTTCAATTTTATCCATATCTTTTTGTAGGTGAAAAAAGTGAAAAAGTCTGTGAAAGTCCAGGAACAATGCAAACATGACGTTTCCTTCTCCAAACGGATAAACTCCCACATGCGCTCTCTGCAACGCTGGTAATTTATCAGCAACCCCATTAGCCTAATTACCTCAGCCACAGGTGTTCTCCCTTATCTCCGATGATACCTGCGCAGTTGGTCCCTTCTAGTCATGAGCCTGCACATTCTGGCATCTATCCACCGATCCGAGTCCGAGTCTGATGACCACTAATGGGGTCATTAACTAATGGGCTGGCTGCATCCATCTCTATCTGATTCTTCTTCTCTCCCAGCGTCTGACCTTGGCAAGGAATCCTCACTGTCAGAAGCTGATGGCATTAAGACAAGTCTCTGAGAACCTGAGGACTCTCCTAAACCAACATCCAAATTCCCCGCTGCAGGCGTTGGCCCATAGCCAACCACAACACATGGTATTTGGCTTCCGGAGCTGGCTGATGCATCACTTTGGTCTTCTTTATGTTGATAAGGAGACCAAAGTTGTCACATGCTGCTGCAAAATTATCCACACTGGTTTGCATTTCCTGCTCTGATCCAGCATACAGGGTACAGTCGTCAGCAAAGAGGAGGTCACGTAGCACAGTGTCCTTTATCTTGGTGACAGCCTGGAGTCTTCGCAGGTTGAACAGTTTCTCATCAGTCCTCTATCTCAGGCTAACTCCCAAGGAACTGTTCTGGAAGGCATCTGTCAAGGTTCCAACTAATGCACCCATAGCAAACAGAACTCCAAGGCAAACGGTTCTTCAAAGAACAAGATTACTGGATGCATCATATTGACACAATCTGGTGAAAACCAACTCTAAAGATTCCTGCAGTTTTCATCTAATTAAAAGTTAAAATTTTCCCCCTTTTCCAAAGATACTGTCTGGTTGCTTGGAAACTTGGGAATGTCCTTGGTTCACGGGAAACTATTTTGTTTTGGCTAGAAACCCCAGCTATCTCTACTCCTCCCAAGATGGCTTCACTCAGGCTTCAGTCAGACTAACTTCAGAGTTAACAGTATCTTTCTGAAAAACCCCTCTTGTCAGCCAAGACACCTTTTCCATTTTGGCTGAAAGTAAAATGTCACACCGTTGCAATATTGTTAATCTATGAAGCTTCCAAAACTAAAAATAACAATTAAAAAAAATCCCCATAGCCATGGGTGCTTCCTTCCTTGCATAACTGCGAATGGAAATACGCTTCATGAATAAAAACTTGCTGTCAACATACATTGCGCTCAAAATACCGGAACATATGGCGTGTGATTATCTGTATTGTCAAATGCAATGAAGTGGATTTGGCTATAATAAAAAATGTAATATTTTGAAAATTTGATAATAAATAGTGCGGGAATTGACAGCTGTGATTCTTGGAGATGAAGTAATGTTTGGGCGTCACAAGACGGCGCATAATGTAGACCTGGGAATCGTTTGTTTCTCTCGCAAAGCGGATTCGCGTACTGAATTTATTTGAAAGCAATGCAGCCCGTTTGGTTGGGGGAAAATATATTAAACATTTCAGAGTTGACGTTCTGTCAGTTTTAATCAAAACTCTTTAAGAATGTAGGATTTAATCAATTCATCAGTTATTTCCTCCAGATGGGATAGTTATTAGATCTTTGGGGTGGTTTTTTTCTGTTAGGTATTGTCTAAAGTACAATTGGAATACCTGAGCTAACTTTGACAAGTGACATATTAATATTTACACATATGTATTACTACAAGCTGCGCGTAGGAGGGGAATGACATGTGGGGAAAATGCTAGGAGAAGTTTTGATTAGATCTACTGTAGTTCTATCCAGTCTGCCTTGGTTGCCGAGTCACAGGACGATGGGGAATCAGAGGAGGAGCCCCCCCCTGCTAAATGCAAGGGTCAGGAGCATGAGTATCTAAAAAAAAAAGAGTTCTTGGCATTAGTAGATCTATAGGACACTTGGTCACGCCTTGCCAGTATATAAGGGACCTTCTGAGGGGAAGTGGGTGTGTTTATCATCATGGCGGTTGGGAAATCAAAGTGAGAGACTTTTCTGCTTTCACAGACTTCTTAATCATGTCAGTTTTCATGTGGTGGTGATTTTCACTGAACTGTAAGTTTGGTCAAGCTATCAGAGATACTTCAAGAACTGAAATTTATGACTCTTGGCTCACAGCCTGGGCCTGCTCTCTCCGCTCATTAACCGGGGACGCTGCCAGCATGAAAGATGCTTTCAAATTAACTAGTTTCTTGACTGAATTTGTGTTAAACAATAATACTTTTGTATCAATGTCTGAAGCATGTGTGGCCTTTCTTTCTGATTGTTGACCCGTCTGGACAGAACACTTTCTAACTTACCTTGCTGCTGGTTTTCTTCCACCTGCGCCGTGTAGCCGCGCATCATGGGGGCATGCACACTTCACACAATGCCAGAAATTTGCAAAAAAAATATTTTTTTTTCAATTTTTTTTTAATAAATTTTGATTTACAAATATAATACACAGAAAGCAAGAAAAAAACATATATACAAAGAAAGAAAAAAACGGTAAATCAAAAATGCATATTAAAATATGGGCGAGTACAGGGTCTGTCTATAAATTCTTCCAAAACTATATAGATTTTCTTTAGCCAGTTACAGTTAGTATCAAAATTCAATTTGTCTTTTTTAAATAACATATAAAAGAAAATAGAAGCAGAATATATAAGTAACATAGAGACCAGATGTTCATTTAGAAGTTCATACCTTTATCTTATTTGCTCTGTTTGCTTTCATCCGGTATATACTGTATATATTTTTTCAATTACATGTTCGTAGTATACTTAGCAAGGATTTTTTCTATTTTCTAACCAGTGGTAGAGTAGATTCCAACATTCATAGAATTGTGAGTCATCTTTGCCTTTTATTTTAAGGGTCAATTTAGACATTTCTGCTCATTGGGTTATTTTTTTTAGTATTAACTCGTCTTGAGGGGTTTCTACATTTTTCCACGTTTGGGCAAAAGCAAGCCTTGCTGCAGTAATAATATGGATAATCAAATAGATATGATTTTGATTAAGCTGTTCATGAATAATCTCTAATAGAAAACATTGTGGTTTTTTTTCTTAGTTTATCCCTAGAATTTCTAACCCCACCAAAAACAAGATGGCCAGAAACTCAGTTTCTGCAGAAGAAAAATCAGAAAAAAATTCCAAAAAAAAGTTGGCAGTACCCACAGATCAGCATCCAACAGAACTGGTTCTGTGACATCACCAGTCGTTTGCTACAGGTTCTGTAGAACCAGTATGAGCCAGAAGAAACCCACCTCTGGATGCCATGCCCTCTTCCCTGACAATTGTAAGGACAAACCCCCACCATTTTGATCATCTGGACTCTCTTCCAAGGGCATTCCAGTGGTCTTCTTGGACTTGTCTGTCTACCTTACCTGTTAATCTTTCCCCCCCTCAACATTGTTGTTTTCTAGTCCATCTTGAACTCAGGTCATTGGTCCAAAATGTGTACATTTCTAGTACTCTCCTAGTGCTCATCTCTAAGTACAAAATGTGAAGGCATCTATCTGCCTTCTCAATTTGAAGAAGTTATTTAACTTGTGTTTTTTAATGTCATAGCAATATTTTTTATCTTTCATGAATTTGTTGTTGTCTTTCTCAGTAGGCAGTCAGTCACTAGGGTTAATCTCTTGTTTACTTCTCTACTGCTTCGTAAATTTTTAGCTGTTCTTGTGCTCAAGAAGATCAATATATACAGTAGTAATTACTGTGTTCCATTGTCAAATGCGAATTCTCAAAGCATGCTAGTTGGAATTACTATAGCCATCTTAATATTAACTCTGATTTACTTTAATTCTACTGGGCTTTTATAACTAACATTTCTAAGCCTTTCTCTTCTAACAAAAAAGTGTCATCTGTCTTAGCTAAAAATTTCACCATTTTTATTCCAGTTGTAGTAATAATAATAATAATAATAATAATAATAATAATAATAATAATAATAACAACAACAACAACAACAACTATTGTTGTTGTTGTTGTTGTTATTATTATTATTATTATTATTATTATTATTATTATTAATTAGATTTTTATGCCACCCCTCTCCGAAGACTCGGGGCGGCTCACAACATAACAATAAGACAATGCATTACAAATCCAATAGTAAAAATTTAAAACCAATTAAAAACATACAATACAGGTTGAAAACATTACAAAGGAGGGTGGTAATTATCCCTGTTGACAATTAACCTGTTGACAAAAGTGGGTCTTCAGCATTTTATGGAAGGCAAGGAGGGTGGGGGCTGTTCGAATATCTGGAGGGAGTTGATTGCAGAGGGCCGGGCCGCCACAGAAAAGGCTCTTCCCCTGGGCCCTGCCAGCCGACATTGTTTAGTTGATGGGACCCAGAGAAGGCCAACTCGGTGGGACCTAATCGGCCACTGGGATTCATGCAGCAGAAGGCGGTCCCAGAAGTATTCTGGTCCAATGCCATGTAGGGCTTTAAAGGTCATTACCACCACTTTGAATTGTGACCGGAAACTGATCGGCAGCCAGTGCAGACCACGGAGTGTTGTAGAAACGTGGGTGAATCTGGGAAGCCCCACGATAGCTCTCGCGGCCGCATTCTGCATGATCTGAAGTTTCCGAACACTTTTCAAAGGTAGCCCCATGTAGAGAGCGTTGCAGTAATCGAACCTCGATGTGATGAGGGCATAAGCGACTGTGAGCAATGACTCTCTGTCCAAGTAGGGCTGCAACTGGTGCACCAGGCGAACCTGGGCAAACACCCTCCTTGCCACAGCCGAAAGATGATGTTCCAATGTTAGCCGTGGATCGAGGATGATGCCCAAGTTGCGAACCCTCTCTGAGGGGGTCAGTAATCCCCCCCCAGGGTAATGGACGGACAGATGGAATTGTCCTTGGGAGGCAAAACCCACAGCCACTCCGTCTTGTCTGGATTGAGTTTGAGTTTGTTGACACCCATCCAGACCCCGACAGCCTCCAGGCACCGGCACACCACTTCCACTGCTTCGTTGACTGGACATGGGGTGGAGATGTATAACTGGGTATCATCCGCATATTGATGATACCTCACCCCATGCCCTTGGATGATCTCACCCAGCGGTTTCATGTAGATATTAAACAGCATCTTGCCTTCTGGTGCTTTGGACAATAGGTCACCCCCCTCTTCTCTGTCCATCCCCATCCATCCCCTCAAATAAACCCCTTCGCTTATCATCGCCATATTCCCTTTGTATTGTGCAGCTGAGGAACAATCCCGCAGCCAGGCACGCTGTATGAATGTGGGGAATTCTTTGCTGGCAGAAGATCTGAAAACGCCTCGGGTAAAAAGAAGGTTAAGAGGTTGTGAGTCTGAAAAGAGACAAGCGGGAGGATCAGTTGGGACAGGAGCAGGTCACCGACTGCCTCTCCGATGTTTCGGGTTTCCATGCCTGTCCGTCCCCAGCCTCCGTGGTCTGTTGCGGCAGAAGAGGATGGTGCACATTGCAATCCCAACGCATTCAGAGGTCACGTGGGTTGCTCGCCCCCCACGTATAGATTAAGATGAATTGATAATACGGAGGAGGTAATGATGCAGAAAATGGTGTGTAAATTAAATTTGCAAAAGGAGAATATGGGGACGAAACCCAGAGTATGTGCAGGAAAGGAGGTAATGCATTTCTTGTCTGGAACCAGGCAGTTTTGTAGTTGTGATGCATTGTCAAGGTCATCAGTTTGAGCCTGTTCCCCTGCCTCGGCTGAAGGACTCCGCTTATCTATTAGTTCCCCTTTTTACAGGAAAGGCTTTGTCTGGACAATGTCTCTCTTGGCTTGGGGTCTTGGGAACAGCAGCCGATGCCTCATTTGAAATGAAATGAAGTCTGGTTTGAGCTTTAAGATACGTTGGATTCACGCCCCTCAAAATAACTTAATTCCAGAGTAGGCCTGCTAATCCAATGCAGAGCCTGCCTAGGGTGAATGTAATGTTTAGAATAGAATAGAATTCTTTATTGGCCAAGTACGCGTGGACACACAAGGAATTTGTCTTTGGTGCATAGGCTCTCAGTGTACATAAAAGAAAATATATATTTGTCAAGAATTAAGAGGTACAATCAGAGTGAGCTATTGCCCGGACGACGGGGAACGCAGTGGGGTAGCGAAAATGGAGCTCCACCCCAGAGCACCCAATTTGCACTGAAAGATGTTGAAATTTATTTATTTATTTACTTACTTACCTACCTACCTACCTACCTACTTACCTATTTACTTATTTACTTACTTACTTGCCTACCTACCTATTTACCTATTTACTTATTTACTTACTTATTTACTTACTTACTTACCTACCTACCTACCTACTTACTTACTTATTTACTTATTTACTTACTTACCTACCTACCTACCTACCTACTTACTTATTTACTTATTTACTTACTTACTTACCTACCTACCTACTTACTTATTTACTTACTTACTTACCTACCTACCTACATACATACCTACATACCTACTTACTTATTTTCTTATTTACTTACTTACTTACCTATCTACCTACCTATTTACTTATTTACTTACTTACTTACTTACTTACTTACTTACTTACTTACTTACTTATTTATTAAATTTGTATGCCCCCCCTCTCCGCAGACTTGGGGCGGCTCATAACAATAGTAAAACAGTGTACAATGACAAATCTAATATTTAACAATATATCTAAAAAACCCATTGTTTAAAAACATACAACGCAAGCATGCAGGCTGTCCACTCTTACAGTGTGGTAGTAAAAATTTTGGTAGCCCTTCACTGTGTACAACCCCTTAATGATTGTCATAGGGGTCAAATAAGCAATGAGGAAACAATATTAATAGAAATCTTAAGGATACAAGCAACAAGTTACAGTCATACAGGGAAGTTGGAGGAAATGGGTGATAGGAATGATGAGAAAAAACTAGTAGTAATGGTAGTGCAGACTTAGTAAATAGTTTGGTAGTGTTGAGGGAATTATTTGTTTAGCAGAGTGATGGTGTTGAGGAGGGGGGGAAACTATTCTTGTGTCTTGGTGTGCAGTGCTCTGTAGGGACGTTTTGAGGGTAGGAGTTGAAACAGTCTGTGTCCAGGATGCGAGGGGTCAGTAAATATTTTCACTGCCCTCTTTTTGACTCGTGCAGTATAAAGCTCCTCAATGGAAGGCAGGATGGCAGCAATTGCTTTTTCTGCAGTTCTGATTCTCCTCTGAAGTCTGTGTTGGTCCTTTTGGGTTGCAGAACCAAACCAGACAGAGACTATATTTGTCTAAATTGACCCAAAAGAAGAAAAGAGGCAACAGAGATGGATTTTGGAGTTTCTTCCTTTAAGACCCGCCCTCATTCAGGTGTTTATATCATCTCTAAATTTATCCAGCATGTTTACGAGCGCAACACTTTCTATTTTCTCGGCATCGTTATTTACTTGAGCCTTTGATTTGAGTTCAAAACGACAGTAAAATAAAACGAAGCTTGGTTGCCAAGCAGAGTCCAGGTGCCGCCTGCGTTAACACAGCTTGCAAATACCAAGCTAGCTTCCCGCTCACCCCCTCTAGACGGTGAGCTGGCAATGCATTGTAGTAGAAACTGTTCCTTTTGATAAAACCGACAGAAAATGTTCAGCGATTACCAAAAAAAAAAGCTCCTTCGTGATAACATTGGGGGTTTTTGTTAGGTTTTTTTCGAATGAGAATTCGCTGTGCATGTTAAACAAGAGGAGCAGGTATTCATTTTTAATTTCGGAGAAGGCTCTGTGTGCGGTGCTTTCCTGGCGCCCTGCGCCGAGCTTGTAATGGCACGTTAATAATTGTGGTTACAAGTTCTGATTGCAATCATTTAGTGAACAGAAATGATAAAATTGTGATGGGTAAACACTTACTCCGAGGTGTCTAATCAGACACCCCAAACCTGGCGCGCGGGTTTGCTTCCTGGGAATCTTAATCTTCGTGACATGAAAGGGAAGGTATAGGTTACGTTGACACACAATAAGGTTTAATTCTTTGGCTTTCCCCCCAAAGAATCCTGAAAATTACAGGGTTTCGGTGTTCTCAGGCTGAAATCGTTAATCTCTCTTGTGAACTGTACTTCTTAGCAAGATTATTATTATGGTTGGTCACGCAATCAGCCAGTTGTTGAGCCTGGATTTGGCATGTTTATATCCACTTTATTGAGTCCTTCCCAAAGACCTGGGAGAGGCAGATGGTAAAAGTGTAGTCATAAAAAAGTATTATAGTATTAATAATAATAATAATAATAATAATAATAATAATAATAATAATAATTGTTCTGTCGGGCTCTCTGGTAGACTCCTCCCAAAAATTCACAGGTACAAATTTCAGACACACACACATGTTTGAAAATTCAAAACAATGTTCTTCATAATGAAAATTCACTTAAACCAAGCCCTCTTTTGGTATAGCAAAGAGCACTTGTCTCCAAACAAACTGGTAATTTGTACAAGTCCCTTATCAGTTCTGTGATACTTAGCTTGCAGCAGTGAGACAATTCACAGTCCTTCTTTCACAAAGTGAAACACACTTTGCTCTGGTTTAGTTTCAAAGCGGGGGGAAATCAGCACACAAAAGGTCAAAGTCAGTAAAGCAGTCACGAAACACAATGATCAGATAATCCTCCACAATGGCCAAACCCACAGGCTGCTATTTATAGCAGCCTCACTAATTACCACAGCCCCACCCAACCACAGGTGGCCTCATTTTCTTTGATAATAATCTCTCAGTTGTTGCTGCCTATGCATTGCTCTCCGCATGTGTGGCTGTATCATTAACTCTTGTTCTGAATCCAAGGAGGAGCTAGATAATTGATCTCCTTCTGAGCTGTCTGCCACACTCTCCTCCTTCCTGTCACTCATGTCTTCTTGGTCAGAGGAGCCTTCATCAGCAGATTCCACCGGGAGCAAAACAGGCCTGCAGCATGTGGATGTCTCTCCCACATCCACAGTCCTTGGGGCAGGAGCTGGGCCAGAGCTAACCTCAACAAATAATAATAATAATAATAATAATAATAATAATAATAATAATATATTAGATTTGTATGCCACCCCTTTCCGAGGAGGGATTTTAGAGGGATTGCCAAGTAAAACTGCATTTTGCTGTCGTGCTTCTGGTCTGGAAGAGATCGTGGAGGACTTCTAGTCAAACGCCCTCCCCATGGTAGGAGTCCTTATACCGAGGATGTCAAACTCGATTTCATTGAGGGCCGCATCAGCATTGTGTTTGACCTTGGGAGGCCTGGCTAGGTGGGCATGGCCAGCTCAACATCACTCATGTGGTGGCCTGAGCAAAATGGGCTCCCAAGTTCTGTTTTCGGTTGTGACTGCCTCTTGCAATTCTCTAGAGATGGTCCATTGGTCATAAGTATGAAAAAGGGTCGCAAGCCATTTTTTCCCAGTGCTGTTGTAACCTCAAATGAACACTAAACAAATGGTTGCTACTTATGGACTACCTATATCTTCAATTTCAGTTTAAAGTCTTCAGTTGAAGCAGGTGTCTCCTTGTACAGTTAGTCCTCGACTTAGAACAGTTGATTTAGTGACCATTCAAAGTTACAACGGCACTGAAAAAATTAGCTTGTGACCTTTTTTCGCACTTGCACCTGATGCAGCGTATCCCTGGTCAACATTCGGACCAGAGGTGGGCTCCTGCCAGTTCAGACTCGTTCTTTAGAACCAGTAGCGGGAATTTCCCCCTGCTTGCCGAACTGGGAGCGATGGCCGGCTGTTCACGCTCCTGAACTGGCTCTCTCAGTGGCACCATAGGCATTACTTCTGTGCATGGGCAGAAGCCAAGTTTTCAGCACTTTGCATTGCACATGTGGCTGTGTAGTGCGGCCATGTGGTGCACGCTGCGCGCAGGAGGTAGCAAGACAGCAGCAAGGTAAGGAATATTTATGGTGGTGGCACTGTCTCAGGGTCACGTGATCCCTTCGGCGACCTTCTGACCAGCAAAAGCCACCTGGAAACCCTGATTCACTTTATTATTAATTAGATTTCTATGCTGCCCTTCTCGAGGCAACTCAAGGGGAGTTTTAGCAACCTTTAACAATCGTTTTGCTCATTTAACAAAACTGCAGCGAATCACTTAACGACCGGCGAGAAATATTGTAAAATGGGAAAAATAAAACTCAATTCCACAAATGTCTGTCTTGGCAACAGAAATTCTGGGCTCAAGGCCTTACATGACATGAACAAATCAATTCTACATATATATATAGAGTGATACCTTGTCTTACAAACTTAATTGGTTCCAGGACGAGGTTCGTAAGGTGAAAAGTTCGTAATATGAAACAATGTTTCCCATAGGAATCAATGGAAAAGCGATTAATGCGTGCAAGCCTTCACCCCTTTTGCCAGCTGAAGTGCCTGTTTTCGAGCTGGTGGGATTCCTCTGAGACTCCTCTCCATGGGAAACCCCACCTCCGGATTTTGTGATGCTGCAGGGGAATCCCAGCAGGGGAATCCCATCAGTGCGAAAACGGACACTTCGGCTGTCAATGGAAGTCGGGAGGCGGGGCATCCCAGCGGCGGCGGGGGATTCGTAAGGTGAAAATAGTTTGGAAGAAAAGGCAAAAATATCTTAAACTCCGGGTTCATATCCCGAAAAATTTGTATGACGAGGGGTTCGTAAGACGAGGTATCACTGTATATTTAAGTTACAAGAACAGGATCCTTGAATCAGTTCCAAATTTCCCACCACCGAGAACCGAGACCAGAGCAGACAGGGCATGTTTTTCCAGTCCTCCGATTCCCTGGTCGGTCTTTTCATCTTTTTCTGTACGTGCCTCTGCACCGTGCTAATCCCCGGTGGTGCCGTCCTCCCTCAACCCCTTTGGCTGAGCTCTCTTGTAAATGCCATCCATCAGAGGGGAAGGAACTGGAAAAGCTGCCGCCAAAGCCAGAGACAATTGTTGCCTCTTTCTCCCGCTGCGCGACTGACCTCCCGTCTCCTCTTTCCTGCCGCGTTGTTATTAAAATGCCTGGACCTTTTTTGCGAAGGCCTCGCTCAACAGCCCCCCTCCCTTTGCCTGCTGGTTTCCCATCTTGAGGGATTTCTCTTGTGGGCTCCGCACATCTTCGGGGCCATCGCACCTTGCAAAAAAAGACAGGCTGGGTGCGCTCTCCCCCATTCTTGCTCCCTTCCTTCCCTCCCAGCACAATAGACGCCTTTATGCACACGCGCCAAGAAGCATCCATGAGCTAATCTTCTCCCTTGACAAGTGTCACTCACAGGCTGGCTGCTAAGGAGTCAGAATTCAATGAGGTTGATATTTTCCAGCATTGGCCTCAGGTGCAATTTCCTCCCTCCCTTCTCCCCCTTCCCCTTTTTTCAGCTGACAAAAGATCTTTTTTTCTCAATGCCTGTGGGTAGCTGCAGGAATCCTTCTCGGGACTGGGTGCAAAACTGAGAGGGAAGGGGTTGATTGATTTATTTATTAATTAAATTTGTATGCCGCCCCTCTTCGCAGACTCGGAGTGGCTCACAACAGCAACAGAAAACAATATACAGTAATACCTCGTCTTACGAACCTAACTGGTTCCTGGGGGAGGTTCGTAAGGCGAAAAGTTCGTAAGGCGAAACATTGTTTCCCATAGGAAACAATGAAAAATGAATTAATGCGTGCAACGAAAAAAACCCGCAAAAAACCGCTGCCACCCGGCTGTTTCAATTGAAACAGCCGGGCACTTCTCAGCGTTCTCCCAATGCCGAACCCAGAAGTTCGGCAAAAGTTCGGGTTCGGGTGGCTGCCGGGAAGCCCCGCCGCCCGGCTGTCACCTTTTGAAACAGCCGGGGGGCTTCTCAGCAGCCTCCTGAACGCCGAACCTGGAAGTTCAAGTTTGGTGTTCGGGTTCAGGAGGACGCCAAAAAGCGACAGCCGGGCGGCGGCGGCGGGTTCGTAAGACGGAAAACGTTCATAAGAAGAGGCAAAAAATATCCGAACCCCGGGTTCGTATCTCGGGTTGTTCGTATGGCGAGGGGTTCGTATCATGAGGTACCACTGTATAATACAAATTCAATAATTAGAAAGCTAAAAACCCATAGTTTAAAAAACATGCACACAACATACCAGATATAAACAGTATAGGCCTGGGGAAGATATTTCAATTCCCCCATGCCTAATGGCAGAGGTGGGTTTTAAGGAGTTTGTGGAAGGCAAGGAGGTGGGGGCAGTTCTAATCTCAGGGGGGAGCTGGTTCCAGAGGGTCGGGGCCGCCACAGAGAAGGCTCTTCCCCTGGGACCCGCCAAACGATATTGTTTAGTCGACGGGACCCGGAGAAGGCCAACTCTGTGGGACCTAATCGGTCGCTGGGATTCGTGCGGTTGAGTCAGGCAAACTACTACAGCTGCATGCAGATATCTTCTCCCCCCCCCCCCCCCAATAACTTGGACACTTTCATGCGATGGAGCCAGGAAAAATGGTCCCCTGTTCTGAAATCTGATAAACCAATCCATCTAGATCGGTGATGACAGATATTCTGCAGAGGTTCAATCAAAATAGAAGAGGCCTGGAAGCCTTCTAATCCAACCGTCTGCTCAAGCGGGAAACCCCTATAATCATGATGGCAAACCTATGGCACGCGAGCCACAGGTGAAGCATGGAGCCATATCAAGGGGCATGCGAGGTGTTACCCTATGTCAGTGATGGCAAACCTTTTTTTGCCTCGGCTTCCAAAAGAGTATGCACGTGCATTATTGTGCATGCGCGAGTGCCCACACTCATAATTCACTGCTTGTGGAGGGCGAAAATAGCTTCCCCATCCCACCCCTAGAGGCCCTCTGGAGTCCAGAAATGGCCTATTTCCCAACTTCTGGTGGGCCCAGTAGACTCATGTTTTACCATCCTTGGGCTCCAAAAACACCCTCTCCCATCTCCTGGAGGCTCTCTGGAAGCCAAAAACGCCCTACCAGAGCCTCTGTGAACTAAAAATCAGCTGGTCGGCAGACACATGCACATTGGAGCTGAGCTAGGACAACGGCTCGCGTGCCAGTAGATATGGCTCCGCGTGCCACATGTGGCACCCGTGCCATAGGTTCGCCATCACTGCCCTATGTCAACTCTCACGTGCGCTAGCCAGCTGATTTTCGGCCCTGGGGAAGGCCGTTTCTCCCTCCGGAGGCTTCAGGGATGCTTCTTTTCATGTTTTCTGAATAATTTTTATCCCAGAGTTATATTCGCACTTAACAATGAACTAAAGGGTCACCATCAGTGAGCTGTTGGGCAGTATTACTTGGTCTGTTGTGTGGATGTTTGGGTGGTTCAGGGTGGGGAATTTGTGGGTGGGTGGGTCATGTTTTTTGGGATTGTTCTGTAGTTTTGGGACTGGTCTTTGGGCGTCATGTGAATTTTGTTGAATGTGTATACTGTGTATATACATACAATGGCGATACAGTACCGAATTTTTTGGAGTATAAGATGCACCGGAGTATAAGACGCACCTTAGTTTTTGGGGAGGAAAATAGGGAAAAGAATCTGCTTACCAGGTATTCATCTGGCTATCGTCCTTAGTCTGGTCAGCTTCAGCACATTATTTTATCCACTGGTTAGGGCTTTAAAAAAACTTTATTTGGAGAGAGTAACAATGAAAGAGCTTGCAAGCCAGTAAGAGCTGGGAACATCATTAGCACCTGCTTAGAGTTGGAAAGAAACAATCGGAGTAAGTAAAGCAATGGAAAAAACCCTGCAAAGACTTAGGGTTTGGAAAACATTCACAGAGAGTAACAATGAAAGAGCTTGCAAGTGGGTAAGAGCTGGGAACATTGTTAGCACCTGGTTAGGGCTGGAAAGAAACTTATTCAGAGTGAAAAAAACCTGGAAGGACTTAGGGCTTGGAAAACTTTTTTTGCAGAGGGTAACAATGAAAGAGCTTGCAAGTAGGTAAGAGCTGGGAACATTGTTAGCTCCTGGTTAGGGCTAGAAAGAAACAGTCGGAGCAAGTTGAGAATTAAAAAAAACTTGCAAAGACTTAGGACTTGAAAAACATTCTTTGCAGAGAGAAACAATGAAAGAGCTTGCAAGGTAAGAGCTGGGAAGATCAGCAGCAGCTAGTTAAGGCTGGAAAAAAAAACTACATTCAGAGTGTAAGACGCACTCAAATTATCAACCTCTTTTAGGGAGGAAAAAAGTGCATCTTTTTTTATTTATTTATTTGTTTGTTTGTTTGTTTGTATTTGTATTTGTATGCTGCCCCTCTCCGCCGACTCGGGGTGGCTAACAACAATAATAAAAACAACATGTAACAATCCAATCCAATACTAAAATAACTAAAAAAAACCTTATTATAAAAACCAAACATACATACAGACATACCATGCGTAAATTGTAAAGGCCTAAGGGGGAAAGAATATCTCAGTTCCCCCATGCCTGACGGCAGAGGTGGGTTTTAAGGAGCTTACGAAAGGCGAGGAGGGTGGGGGCATTTCTAATCTCTGGGGGGAGTTGGTTCCAAAGGGCTGGGGCCGCCACAGAGAAGGCTCTTCCCCTGGGTCCCGCCAAACGACATTGTTTAGTTGACGGGACCTGGAGAAGGCCCACTCTGTAGGACCTAACTGGTCACAGGGATTCGTGCAGCAGATGGCGGTCCCTGAGATAATCTGGTCCGGTGCCATGAAGGGCTTTATAGGTCATAACCAACACTTTGAATTGTGACCGGAAACTGATCGGCAACCAATGCAGACTGTGGAGTGTTGGTGTTACATGGGCATTTTTGGGAAACCCCATGATTGCTCTCGCAGCTGCATTCTGCACGATCTGAAGTTTCCGAACACTTTTCAAAGGTAGCCCCATGTAGAGAGCGTTACAGTAGTCGAGCCTCGAGGTGATGAGGGCATGAGTGACTGTGAGCAATACGGTATGTTATTATTAAGGACCCCTTTCTATACAGAGTGATCTTTGGAACAATGCATCTTCCAGGACCCTGCCGGGGGGGGGGGGCAGAGCCAGAATTGCACTTAGAAGTTAGCAAGTGCCATAAATAAAACTATTAATAGCAGATGGGCAGGTCAGTCATTGGCAGCAGGTCTCATCCAGGTGCTAAGATAGCAGTCTGTGATGGGGCCCGCCATGTTATTTATAGCTTCCCATATTTCAGCTGATCAGTGGGTGGATCCCGCTGTCATTAAGCTCTTGCTCAGCTGAAAATTGATCTCTTTCTGCAACAGGACTTCTCACCTGGCCCTCTGGCAGATGCAGAAAACTCGGGATGACAGAAGTATATATTATCTATCCCCCCCCCCCCAGTCCCTGCAGAACTCCTTTCTGCAATTCTGAGCTGGGTAATGAAGAAATATTGCTCCTCTGTTCTCTCGTCTTGCTCTTTCATAAAATGATTCCTTGCCAGGCGATCTTTCCCAAGTCTATATTTGCTTTTTTCTCTCTTCGCTTGCACTTAAGACAGTTGAGTTGATGCTGTAAAGCAGTGTTTCCCAACCTTGGCAACTTGAAGGTATTTGGACTTTAACTCCCAGAATTCCCCAGCCAGCGAATGCTGGCTGGGGAATTCTGGGAGTTGAAGTCCAGATATCTTCAAGTTGCTAAGGTTGGGAAACACTGCTGTAAAGGAATTGTCTTTTTCTGTTGCCCCATTTTTCATGCACCTTGTTTCTTGTTTACACCACGAGCTTTGGCAGCCGGCTGCTGCGAGCCGTAATAAAACAAACTTTTAAATAAAAATTAAAAAAATGAAGAAATGTGGCCGGGCACGCTGGGAATAATAATATTAAAGCTGGTGTCAATTAATTTTTGCCTTCCCTCGATAAACGAGCCCCCACTCGGTCCATTAATAACTAGAAAAGCAGCAAGGAAAAGTTGACACTCTTTTAATTTATTTTCTCAACTTGCCTGGTCATATCCCTCCTTATTTCTAATGCTGGTGGGAATTGCAAGTGGCTTTCGCACAGTCGATGCATAGATTGGTGTGAATCAATACGGCTCTGCTTTATTCACACTCCCCCGTAATCAGGAGGAGAATGTTAGTTAGTGAGCTATCTGGCACCTGAGGCTGTCAAAAACTCCGAAAAATAATCATGCAAAGCCCCACATGTTGTTTGATGTTGCGGAGCAGAGATAGGGGGAAGCTCAGACGGGGATGTCCGGGTGACATTACGAAGAAAGTTGCAAACGAAACAGCAGCCGCTAAGAGAAAAATCCAATCTAAGGCCTCTCTCTCTATCTAGGTTGACTCAGAAACATAGAAGTCTGACGGCAGAAAAAGACCTCATGATCCATCTAGTCTGCCCTTATACTATTTCCTGTATTTTATCTTACAATGGATATATGTTTATCCCAGGCATGTTTAAATTCAGTTACTGTGGATTTACCAACCCCGTCTGCTGGAAGTTTATTCCAAGGATCTACTACTCTTTCAGTAAAATAATATTTTCTCATGTTGCCTTTGATCTTTCCCCCAACTAACTTCAGATTGTGTACCCTTGTTCTTGTGTTCACTTTCCTATTAAAAACACTTCCCTCCTGAACCTTATTTAACCCTTTGACATATTTAAAGATTTCGATCATGTCCCCCTTTTTCCTTCTGTCCTCCAGACTATATAGATTGAGTTCATGAAGTCTTTCCTGATACGTTTTATGCTTAAGACCTTCCACCATTATTGCAGCCCGTCTTTGGACCCGTTCAATTTTGTCAACATCTTTTTGTAGGTGAGGTCTCCAGAACTGAACACAGTACTCCAAATGTGGTCTCACCAGCACTCTATATAAGGGGATCACAATCTCCCTCTTCCTGCTTGTTATACCTCTAGCTATGCAGCCAAGCATCCTACTTGTTTTTCCTACCGCCCGACCACACTGCTCACCCATTTTGAGACTGTCAGAAATCACTACCCCTAAATCCTTCTCTTCTAAAGTTTTTGCTAACACAGAACTACCAATGCAATACTCAGATTGAGGATTCCTTTTCCCCAAGTGCATTATTTTACATTTGGAAACATTAAACTGCAGTTTCCATTGCTTTGACCATTTATCTAGTAAAGCTAAATCATTTACCATATTACAGACCCCTCCAGCAATATCAACCCCATTGCACACTTTAGAGTCATCGGCAAATAGGCAAACCTTCCCTACGCAACCTTCCCCTTCAAATTCAAATTCTTCAACTTCAAATTCTTATTCCTGTGCCTTTCTATACCATTCAACATTGCATAAGTATTAGTGATGGGCGAACCCCCAACGGTGTTCGGGTTCGGCAAGTTCGGACAAACTTTATGCAAAATTCAGCCGAACCCGAACTCGAACCCAAACGGGGAATCCCTCCCACGAAGAGATTCTAGGGGCGGAGCTTTGATGTCACCGGCAGGTTGCTAAGGACACCAAGGTGATCACTTCCTGGATTCCATGGATTCCAGAAAGTGATCACCTTGGCGTCCTTAGCAATCTGCCGGTGACGTCAAAGCTCCGCCCCCGGAATCTCTTCATGGGAGGGATTCCCCAGCTCCTTCAAAGGGAGGTCTTCACG
Organism: Erythrolamprus reginae; assembly: GCF_031021105.1. Taxonomy (NCBI): domain Eukaryota; kingdom Metazoa; phylum Chordata; class Lepidosauria; order Squamata; family Dipsadidae; genus Erythrolamprus; species Erythrolamprus reginae. The sequence continues at coordinate 414,162,004 of NC_091950.1, forward strand.
TAAAAATAAACATTAAGATAAAATACAGAAAACATTATAAGGGCAGACTAGATGGACCATGAGGTCTTTTTCTGCCGTCAGACTTCTATGTTTCTATGTTTACGTGAAAGGACACCGCAGCGGCGCTGCAAGCAAAGGGCGGTCCTTTCACGTAAAAATAAACATGTTTACTTTTACGTGAAAGGACCCCGAACTTTGCCCGAAGTTTGAAAAAATTTCGGGTCCGTGTTCGGCATACCTAACATCGCAAAATTCGGTACGGACCCGAATTGTGCGGGTTCAGTTCGCCCATCACTAATAGGTATCTGTGGGCAGAAGAGGAATGTTAGCCTCTTTTTAGTTATTTATTTATTTAGTTATTTTTAGTTATTACACAGCTGGGTGGCGCAATGGTTAGAGTGCAGCACTGCAGGCTACTTCAGCTAACTGCTAGCTGTAGTTCATCAGTTCCGATCTCACCACCGGCTCCAGGTTGACTCAGCCTTCCATCCTTCCGAGGTGGGGGTAGAGTCAAAAGAGTGATCAGCCTGGAATCCCTATGTAGCCACAAGTGAGCTAAGTTCAAACTGCTTGAATTCCATTGATCCCTATCTAATTCCAAGCAGGTGCTAACTGTTAGTTGGGAAGATTCCTATGCATAGGCATAATTAACAATAATCACTTTAATTAGACCTTCAAGTGTGGATTTGATCTTTTTATCAGCGCTTGATACAAACTGAATATTTTCTATTATCCAGCATAATTCTTCAGTATTGGCAGCAACAGCAGCGATCAAAATTTAGAATCATATGCTAATGCCAGTTTTGAATCTGAATAGAAGATTATATCACTCTAATCAAAATAAAAGGGTTTATGACTCTAATCTGAATATCATTTAATACTTTTTAAAAAAAAACCTTTTCAACTCGTGACTTTTCGTGAATTTTATCAGTTCCTTCCAATCTCGAGTTGCTCAGTCTTCCTTCTTCTTTCAACTTCTTCTTTCTTCCTTTATATATTTGATGCATTTAACTTTTAGATCCACATTCTTTATTACATCATGCATTTTAATGTCTTGCGGCAAAGAACACGGTATTTTCTGCAGACCAAAACACAGTCATGCTAATAGCCTAACCTAGTGTTTTTCAAACTTGGCAACTTTGGGATGTATGGACTTCAACTCCCAGAATTTCCCTGGTGGCATGCTGGCTTTTGTTGTTGTTGTTGTCAGTCACCAAGACATGTCTGAATTTTCACAACCCCATGGACCATAGCATTACAGAAAGACCTAGACAGACTAACACAGTGGGCCCACACCAACAAAATGATGTTTAACATCGACAAGAGCAAAGTCCTTCACCTAGGCAGAAAAAACCCTGGACACACATACAACCTGGGAGAAACCCCTCTTAGCAGTAGCGACTGCGAAAGGGACCTCGGAGTCTTGGTGGACAATCAACTAAACATGAGCCAACAATATGCAGCAGCAGCTAAAAAAGCCAACACAATCCTAAGCTGCATCAACAGGGGAATACACTCCAAGACCAGGGAAGTCTTAATACCACTCTACTACGCCCTGGTCCGACCACACCTGGAGTACTGTATTCAGTTCTGGTCACCACACTTCAAAAGAGACATTGAAACTCTGGAGAAGGTGCAAAAAAGAGCAACCAAGATGATTAAGGATTGGAAACCAAGACTTACGAAGAGAGACTGCGGGAACTGGGCATGGATAGCCTAGAGAAAAGGAGGACCAGAGCGGACATGATAGCAGTCTACAAGTATACGAGGGGATGTCACAGAGAGGAGGGGATCACTTTATTTTTCAGGGCACCAGAGGGCCGGACGAGGAACAATGGATGGAAGCTGACCAAGGAGAGATTCAACATGGAGATAAGGAGGAACTTCCTGACGGTCAGAGCGATCAACCAATGGAACAACTTACCAGCGGACGTTGTGAACTCCAACACTCTGGACATTTTCAAGAGAAGATTGAACTGCCACTTGACTGGTGTACTATAGGGTCCCTGCTTGGGCAGGGGGTTGAACTCGATGGCCTTCATGGTCCCTTTCAACTCTAACAATAAATAAATAAAGCACGCAAGGATCTCCCATCCTCCCCTGTCTCCTGGAGTTTGCCCAAATTCATGTTCAGTCTGTCAATGACACCAATTGTCATGGTTCCAGGTAACATCCAAATTTAAATCAGAGTCCAAGTCAAGGCATTCCTCAAAGTTCCAATTCATTTCTGGAGCCATCCTGGCAACCACACCGGGGAACCTGAATCAGAGCTTCCCACCCAGTTGAAAGTTCACATGCCTTGCCTCCACCCACAATCTTGTCAGGTTCTTCCGCTTCCACCCGGGTGGTGGACGTATGATGACCTTGAACTTCTCAAAAGAATGCTTTGTGGATGCATCTGCTCTCTCCATCAACCCACACAACTCCCCCTCACACCATCAGTTCTCCACAATACCCTGAGCTAATATGGCCTCTCCTTCATATCACAACTCTCATTGATGACCCATAGCTGACCCCTCACTTGACTCATCCACACCTGAAGTCCTTATAAACCAGAGGTCCCGAAACATGGCAATTTTAAGACTTGTGGACTTCAATTCCCAGAATTCTCCAGCCAGCAATTCTGTGGGTTGAAGTGCACAAGTCTTAAAGTTGCCAAGGTTGAAGATCTCTGTTATGAACCGAAGAATACTGTTATCCCCTGTTCTCTCGGGCTCTCTGGTAAACTCCTCCCAAAAATTCACAAATTTCAGACAAACACAAAGTAAGCCCTCTTTTGGTATAGCAAAGCGCACTTGTCTCCAAACAAACTGGTAATTTGTACAAGTCCCTTATCAGTTCTGTGATACTTAGCTTGCAGATGTGAGGCAATTCACAGTCCTTCCTCTTTCACAAAGTGAAACACATTTTGCTCTGGTTTAGTTTCAAAGCGGGGGAAAATCAGCACACAAAAGGTCAAAGTCAGTAAAGCAGTCACGAAACACAACGATCAGATAATTCTCCACAATGGCCAAACCCACAGGCTGCTCTTTATAGCAGCCTCACTAATTACCACAGCCCCACCCAACCACAAGTGGCCTCATTTTCTTTGATAATAATCTCTCAGTTGTTGTTGCCTATGCATCGCTCTCCGCATGCGTGGCTGTATCATTAACTCTTGTTCTGAATCCAAGGAGGAGCTAGATAATTGATCTCCTTCTGAGCTGTCTGCCACACTCTCCTCCTCCCTGTCACTCATGTCTTCTTGGTCAGAGGAGCCTTCATCAGCAGATTCCACCGGGGGCAAAACAGGCCTGCAGCACGTGGATGTCTCCCCCACATCCACAGTCCTTGGGGCAGGAGCTGGGTCAGAGCTAACCACAACATCCCCTAAACTACATTGAGGATGTTACCTAGCCTGGTACCGAAATGTTTGGAAATCAACCCACAACCTCAGAGGAGGAACCTCTACCCTCGTCCTCCTACAGATATTTGCCATTATTGCAAAATACCTACAGATATTTGCCACTGTTGCAAAACCATCTTTCTGTCTATCTCATATTTAGCCATCCCCTTCTTTTGTGTTTAGTAGCATGCTAACTTACTTACACATTTTTTTTCATAAATACATAAACAGTTGAAGGGGGATCCCACATGCTATATTCCCTGTTGAATCCTTCCTTAAGCATTCCCTTTTCTTCTCACGAATGCTTGGCTTCCATCACTTAACTGCTCTTACCAAACACAGCAGCTAAGATTCAACTGCAGTTGTGTACCGAAGGCTCCGTAATCCAAGCTGCGGAATATCATTTCATCATATATTTTCTGTAAATCGGCAAACAGGCGGTAAATTGTCTTTCTCTCACCTGTACCTTTCTCAATGACCAATTAAAGAGCAAATATCTGATCTGCTTACTGTCTCCCTTATCTGACATAAAGCTGCGGCACAAATTATACTCAATGTCACCTCTTGTACCGTTTCAATCAGAATTCTGTCAACCACTTTACCATGCACCCTTAACTTGTCACTAACACATGCACACACACACACACACACACACACACACACACACACATGCACACCGTAGGTTTTTGCATTCATTCTCCCTAATATTCCCTACCTAGAGACAAACTAGCATAATCAGCACAGAAACACCCTTCATCCATAAGCATAACACTCCCCAAATATACCACATCCATATTTTAGCTTTTTCCCAGTGACACCGTCTATGGCAACCTTGCTACGTTGCAGCATTATCATATCAGTTATGATTTTCCTTTTGTGAAGAACTTTTGATTGATTGATTGATTCATTCATTCATTCTTTCATTTATCTATTTATTTATTTATTAATTTATTCATCCATCCATCCATTATCTGCCATCAATACTGAGCCGAGCTGGTGCAATGGGTAGAGTGCAGTACTGCAGGCCACTAAAGCTGACTGCTAAATCTGCAGGTCGGCAGTTCAAATCTCATCACCAGCTCAAGGTTGACTCAGCCTTCCATCCATCCGAGGTGGGTAAAATGAGGACCCGGATTGTGAGAGCAATATGCTGGCACTTTAAAAAAGTGCTATTGCTAACATGTTGTAAGCCACCCTAAGTCTTAGGAGAAGGGCGGCATAAAAAAATCAATCAATCAATCAATCAATCAAACAAATAAATAAATAACCACTTACCATCATAATCAGCATAAGAGATATTGCTGCAGTTACCACTGTCATTGCTTTGGAACAGCTGAAGTAAGCTCTTATTTACTCCAGTGGTTCCCAAACTTGCCAATTTTAAGACTTGTGGAATTCAACTCCCAGAATTCTTCATGTCGTTTGGGGGGACCTAGGGGAAGAGCCTTCTCTGTGGCAGCCCTGGCCCTCTGGAATCAACTCCCCCCGGAGATTAGAACTGCCCCCACCCTTCTTGTCTTTCGTAAATTACTCAAGACCCACCTTTACCGCCAGGCATGGGGGAGTTGAGACACCTTCCCCCAGGCTTTTTATATTTATTTTTGGTATGTATGTGTTGTTTGGTTTTTTAAATATGATAGGGTTTTTATATACTTCTTTTTAATATTAGATTTGTTCCGCCATAATATTGTTTTTATTATTGTTGTGAGCCGCCCCGAGTCTCCAGAGAGGGGCGGCATACAGATCTAATAAATAAACAAACAAACAAATAAATAAATAAATAAATAAATTTTATAGAATTCTATTTCCTCTTTATCTTGTAATTCAATAGTCAATTTGTTCATTTCTGTGCACTCTAATATTTTTGTAATTATTGCTGAGCTTGTTGACCTTTTCAGCTTTCCAAAGATTTCTTATTCTTATAGTTGGATACAGTGCCATGCAAATGATTTTCAAGCTCACAAAAACCATAATGGAGAAAATGAATTAACTAAGATTATATATAAGGAGGACTGAACTAATGATAAACAGGCACAGCAGCCAGGCTTAGAACTAACATTGGAGATCTGGAAGGAGTAGATACTTTCTGCCTTTTAAGATCAACTATCAGCAACAAAGATATCAGCCATCAAGAAAAGTGCCACAAACTAGCACTTAGCTGAGAAGACCTTGCGAAAAATGTTAGAAAGTGTCTGTAACTAGAAAAATCCAAATTGGTAAAGCCAGTGATTTTTCCTGTGACCCTATATGGAAATTAAATTCAACTTTGAAGAAGCAGGTTAAGAAGATGATTGACGCTTCTGACTGGTGAAGACTCCCAAGAATACCGTGGACAGCCAAGACAACCATAATTCTGGAGAAAATTCTGGAGAAAAATCCATTTCTGTGATCGTTAATAGACGACACTGACTTTGTGTATAATCAAATCAGTACTTTTTCAAACATAGAAACATAGAAGACTGACAGCAGAAAAAGACCTCATGGTCCATCTAGTCTGCCCTTATACTATTTCCTGTATTTTATCTTACAATGGATATATGTTTATCCCAGGCATGTTTACATTCAGTTACTGTGGATTTACCAACCACGTCTGCTGGAAGTTTGTTCCAAGGATCTACTACTCTTTCAGTAAAATAATATTTTCTCACGTTGCTTTTGATCTTTCCCCCAACTAACTTCAGATTGTGTCCCCTTGTTCTTGTGTTCACTTTCCTATTAAAACACTTCCCTCCTGGACCTTATTTAACCCTTTAACATATTTAAATGTTTCAATCATGTCCCCCCTTTTCCTTCTGTCCTCCAGACTATACAGATTGAATTCATTAAGTCTTTCCTGATACGTTTTATGCTTAAGACCTTCCACCATTCTTGTAGCCCATCTTTGGACCCGTTCAATTTTGTCAATATCTTTTTGTAGGTGAGTTCTCCAGAACTGAATACAGTATTCCAAATGTGGTCTCACCAGCGCTCTATAGAAGAGGATCACAATCTCCCTCTTCCTGTTTGTTATACCTCTAGCTATGCAGTCGAGCATCCTACTTGCTTTTCCTACTGCCCGACCACACTGCTCACCCATTCTCCATTGCATCTGGAAGGAGAGTCCAACATGGGGTATTACTCCAATCCTATTGGTAGAGACTGAGTTAATTTTTACATATTAATTGAGCACCGCCCCCTCTGCTCTCCCCATGAGCCAGTTTTAAAAACTCAGTCAAAGAGTAGAGACATGCTGAGTTTGTTAAGAGAACCTTTAATGGGTTAAATTGATTAATAATAATAAATAAAATGTATAAACCTGTTTTAATCGGTTTCTTTCTCTTTCAGATTGGAAGACAGAAGAGGAACAGGAGGATGGGGTCTCTGCCCTCCGTGGGCAGCACCCCCAACGATCCTCCTCAGGGGTTTTGTATTCCCCCCGAGGGAACACCCCGCAGAGGAGCAGCCAGCCTGGGGTCCCTGACCTTCGAGGTCATACCAGGGCTGCGAGCCGAAGGTGGAGGGGAATGCCCCTCCACTGGGAGGCTCGGAGGCGTCCCGGATCGGCCGGCATAGAACCGCCTCACAGCTGATCAGGAGATCAGCGCGGTGGCTGCCGCTGTGGCCACAGGAGCCGCCGGAACAGCCGCCGAGAGCCGCGAGCAGCTGGGAAAGCCGCGGTCCCTCTCACGGAGCCGCGGAGGCCAGAGAGAAGCGGGTCCAGGCTCCGAACACCGAAGCGACCCGGAAAACATCCCGAACGCCGCGGAGGCGCGGGCGCCACCATGTTGGGGCTGGAAATAAGCGGGCGTGTCATTAGGCGCGAAAAACCGCTCCTCCCCCCCCGACGGCGGAAAGAGCGCGAAGGGCCAGGAAGCCCAGGGCGCAGGCGCAGACTCGGGAAAGACGAGGCGCCATTTTGCATGACTCGAAGGAGGCAGCAAACAAAGCAACCGGAGGCAAAAAAGTCGAATTACTGGACTCAACGAGCTTGTGTGTTACCAGGCACTGTGAGTACTATGGAGGATCGCCAAGTCAGCGATAAGCCCGCTTCCCCTAGACCACCAAAAGACAAGCCCAAGGGGAAGGGAAAGGAGAAGGCAAAGGCCCCTCATTCCCCTGCTTCCACCTCTTCTATTAAGGAAGCCGAAAAGCGCATCAAAGTGCTTGAAAAGAAGCTGGAAGCTGCCTTACAATCCTCTCCAGCAGGGCTACCTCCAGCACAGCGACAGGCATCAGACCCTGTGTCACCTCCAGCTGCCTTTGGGCCCATGGGGGTCCATCATGAAGGGGACTGGTCCCCAGACCGACAGTTTTTGCCCATGCCTCAGGTCATGCCCTCCCCCAGCACTTCCTGGGCCAGACCAGGGTCAGCGGGGCCTTTGGAGAGGAGCTCCCAGGGACCATCTGCCACCTTCACCCCCACAGCAGCTGGATGGAGATCACAGCCTGGGGCGTGGCAGAATTTGCCCCCGGATTTGCAGGACATTATAGCCAATGCGTATTCGCAAAACATGGCCATGGGAGCACAGCAGCATGGCAGGCAGTCCCACCTGGCAAGGGATTCATGGTCGGCACCGCCCCCCTCGGGTTTGGGGTCCTTGTTGGAAGAGCCAGATCAGTTGGAAGGCAGTGACCCAGAATATGGCTTCTCAGAGGATGAGACAGCGCCAGAACAACCACCCACGGTGGGTTTATTTAAACCAACACTGTTTAGGCCCTTATTATGTAAGGCCAAGCATGTGATGAACCTTCCCGGCTCAGCCAAGACAACAGAGGCCACAGAGGCTGGAAACACCTCGACCACCCTCCTTCAGGAGCCTCAACCCGAGTCCGACCACTTTCCTGCCTCGGACATTTTTGTGAAAGGGCTCAAAAGACCCTGGCAGTATCCTGCAGCAGCCCAAGGGCCTACCAACATCGAAAGGAAGTTCTACACCTTCGATGAGGAGGTGGAGAAGCTCTTGGAATTCCCTCCAATCGATCAACCTGTCGTGACGCTCGTATCAAGCGCCTTGGTGCCTTCAGAGACAGGCGACAGCCTGAGACCTGAAGAGAGGAGGACAGAAACATTGCTGCGCAAGACGCACCAGATGTCAAGCTGGAGTTTCCGAGCTGCGGCAGCAGCTTCGTTCATTAACTGAGCCTCACTGCTCTGGATACAGGAGATGCAGTCACGCCTCGGCCCAGAGGATGGACGTCTCCGCCAAGATCTAAGTAAGCTGCGAGCGGCGACAGAATTCTCCGCGGACGCTACCTTACACGCGGCCAAGTTCTCCGCCAGGAGCATGGCAGCCACACTGTCATCTCGCCGCCTCCTGTGGTTGAAGAACTGGCAAGCGGATCTAAAATCTAAATGGCGGCTGGCATCCGGTCCATTCCAAGGATCAACCCTGTTCGGTGACCTGCTAGAAAAAGTCCTCGTGGAGGACAAGGACAAGAGGAAGGTCCTTCCCAGGTCCAACCGAAGGCAGGACCGTAGATCCACGCCATACTCTAGACGACAGTCCTTTCGTTGGGACACTTCAACCAGCTCCAACCAGAACCAGCGACCCTTCTCCCAGGGTCAATACACTTCACAATCCTACAGGAGCGATCGCGGCTCCTTTCAGGACAGGCCACGGGGCTACCATCAGTCCAGGAGGCCGTTTCGTGGCAACAACCAACGTGGGTTCAAACGTAACTCAAAGTGACTCAGCCACTTTACAGCCCTTGGGAGGCAGGCTCCAGGGATTCAGCACGGCCTGGCAAGCGACCTCCTCCGACAAATGGGCTGTGGCTACCGTGACACACGGACTCAAGTTGGAGTTTATTCAGTTACCTCCCAGTCGTTTCGTAAACTGCCCACAGATAAAGGACTTTCAAAAGAAACTACAATTACGCAAGGAAATCGCGCACCTGTTGGACATCCAAGCCATAGAACAGGTCCCCCATCAGGAGGAAGGCCAGGGATTCTATTCCATGATATTCATCGTTCCCAAGGCTTCCGGGGGCTGCAGGTTGATATTAAACCTGAAGCAACTGAACCTCTATATACGATACCGGAGGTTCAGGATGCATTCCTTACAAACTATTCTGGCTTCTATTCGACCACTGGATCTTTTAACATCCATCGATCTCAAGGAAGCCTACCTGCACGTTCCCATTCATCCGGAACACCGCAGGTTTCTTCGCTTCTGCACGGAAGGAAGACATTTCCAGTACAGGGCCATGCCATTCGGCCTTTCATCGGCACCGCGGACCTTTACCAAGCTCCTCGACGTGCTAACAGCCAGCCTACGGGCGCGGTCCATCAGATTGATGGCCTACCTGGACGATATCATCATTTTGTCCAGGTCCCCGGCAGCGGCCAGGAGAGACCTTACAGAGACCATTCACACGCTGCAACGGCACGGCTTCACCATCAATGTGGAGAAAAGCCAGCTCACGCCCACCACCAGTTTGCTACACCTTGGTGCAGTCATAGACACCCAGACAAGCACGGTGGCGCTGTCAGCAGAACGACAGGACAACATATGGCGTCTGGTAGCCAACACGCGACGGGGATCAATCCCCTTATCCCAACTGTCAAAGATACTAGGCACCCTAGTGTCGGCAATTGGTATCGTCCCTTGGGCCAGATACCACATCAGGACGTTGCAATGGTTCCTGCTTCCAGCCCAGAGGACAAAGGTGAGCCACTCACACCGGTTAGTACACCTGCCTCAGAAGGTAAAGGACTCCCTGGGATGGTGGACATCGACCGCAATAACCGTCGGATCTCCGTTCCGAATACAAGACCAGATCATCCTGACCACAGACGCCAGTCTTACAGGGTGGGGGGCCCATGTTGGGTCCCAGATGGCTCAAGGTCTGTGGAGGGCGGAAGATCTATCGCCCATCAACATCAACTTCCTAGAGCTAAGAGCAGTTTTTCTTGCTCTACAGACATTTACACCGTTGGTTCAGGGACGGCACGTGTTGGTGCTCACGGACAATGTCGCGACCAGGGCCCACTTGAATCATCAAGGGGGTACGCGGTCACAGCGCCTCATGGAGGAGACGAACAATCTCTTCAATTGGGCCGAACGTCATCTACAGTCCCTGTCAGCGGAGCACATTGCGGGTGTCAGCAATACGCAGGCAGATTGGCTAAGTCGGTCTACCTTAGACCCATCAGAATGGAGGCTAGAACCGAGCATCTTTCAACAGATGATCGTCAGATTTGGAACCCCATCAGTGGATCTGTTTGCGAGTTCCCTGAATGCCCAGTTGCCAAGGTTCTACACAAGGTTTCCAGACCCGAGGGCGGAGAGGGTCAACGCCCTGTTGACACCATGGCCCCCGGGACTACTGTACGCCTTTCCACCAACGAACCTGGTACAGAGGGTGGTGGAAAAGATCTTGAAGGAGAGAGCGGAGGTGCTGTTGGTGGCCCCACACTGGCCTCGCCGACCGTGGTTCTCCGACTTGGTGGCTCTGTCGGTGTCACCCCCTTGGAGGATTCCGGATCAGATGATTGCTCTCAGCCAGGGGAATCTACAACATCCAGACCCCCAGTGGCTTCAACTAACCGTCTGGCACTTGAGCGGCTCAGACTACGACAACTGAATATACCTGACAAAGTCATTGATACCATACAGGCTGCAAGGCGCCCCTCCACGTCTCGCATTTACCAAGCAACGTGGGCAGCCTTTTGTGGGTTTTGCGAAAAACGCCGAGTAAACCCTAAGACAGCGTCGGTGATCTCTGTCCTCGAATTTCTACAAGCAGGACTAGAGCGTGGGTTGGCGCCTAATACACTAAAACGACAGGTGGCTGCCCTTTCCACCATGATACAAGTGGAAGGCATACGATCATTGGCTTATCATCCTCTGGTGAAAGACTTTTTACGGGGAGCGTCAAACCAACATGCCCCGCCGGTTAGAAGATTTCCTTCGTGGGATCTCACGTTAGTGCTGAAGGCCTTAACAAAGCCACCATTTGAACCTTTAAGATCCATACCAATTCGCTTACTGTCTATAAAAACAGCCTTTCTAGTCGCAATCACGTCGGCAAGGAGGGTGTCGGAACTGGCCGCCTTGTCAGTTCGGCCTGATCTCTGCATCTTCTACCCAGACAGGGTGATACTGAGACTGGACCCTTCCTTTATTCCGAAGGTGAACTCGGAATTTCACAGGAAACAAGAACTGTGTCTTCCTGATTTTTGCACCCACGGTAGCCATCCGTCAGAGTTAAGATGGCATAAGGTAGATGTCCGCCGTGCGGTCAAGATTTACATTAGACGGACGAGGTCGTTTCGGCGAACGGAGAGGCTGTTCATCGCATTCTCTCAAGGGAAGAAGGGACTTGGACTTTCATCTACTTCAGTCAGTCGTTGGATCAGGGACTGCATCGCAGAAGCATACAAGGCCCGAGACCAACCCGTACCAACGGGGGTGACTGCTCACTCTACTAGGAGTGCGGCCGCTTCAGCTGCCTGGGCCACACAGGCGTCCATAGATGATATCTGCAGAGCTGCCACGTGGGCAGCTCCCTCGACCTTCATAAGGCATTACAAGTTGGACTCCTTTGCTTCGGCTGAGGCAGCGTTTGGGAGACGTGTTTTACAACGAGTTTGTGTTTCTCCAACGTCCCTGACAAGACCTTCTCCCTCCCATGGGCCGTAAATCTCTGGTATATCCCATGTTGGACTCTCCTTCCAGATGCAATGGAGAAGTACCGTTGTACCTACCTGAACGGTCTTCTCAGTGCACTGGAAGGAGAGTCCAAACCCACCCAGTATGATGAAGGGTGCAGGGACGCCGGAGTGGGCAGTTGAATCAGTTATTAGTTGTTGTTAATAAAATTGGTTATCCTCTATCTATGCTTCGTTTTTAAAACTGGCTCATGGGGAGAGCAGAGGGGGCGGTGCTCAATTAATATGTAAAAATTAACTCAGTCTCTACCAATAGGATTGGAGTAATACCCCATGTTGGACTCTCCTTCCAGTGCACTGAGAAGACCGTTCAGGTAGGTACAACGGTACTTTTGAGACTGTCAGAAATCACTACCCCTAAATCCTTCTCTTCTGAAGTTTTTGGTAACACAGAACTGCCAATGCAATACTCAGATTGACGATTCCTTTTCCCCAAGTGCATTATTTTACATTTGGAAACATTAAACTGCAATTTCCATTGCTTTGGCCATTTATCTAGTAAAGCTAAATCATTTACCATATTACAGACTCCTCCAGGAATACCAACCCTATTGCACACTTTAGAGTCATCGGCAAATAGGCAAACCTTCCCTACTAAACTTTAAACAGTTAAACAGTTGCTTAATCTTGCAATAAAAGGAATCATGAATTGTGGAGGGCCCATTAGCAAAACAAACAGAAAGAAACCCCAATACATTATTTTCCACTGCTAGGAACATACCAGAATTATAGCTCCTGGTACACAGATTCTATTAGACTTTGCTCTTTTGAATTATACATATCACTTAAATCAATAAGAGCCTAAGGAATTGCCATTCTCCAGGGCTGCTGACGACAGGATCCTTTTTGGAGACAACAGGATATTAGGAGACTCCATTGATAAATTGCAGGATATTACATTAGCAGCCAAATTATCATACTACATCAAAGGAAGAAAGAGACATACGTATGGAGGACTGATCTGCTTTTATTAATTTTCACGAGTCTATTTTGGCTTTTTTCCAACTCTTGTCTCCTCCAAAATATTCTCGCTAAGGTTATCTGGTGTATCTTGAAACCAGCCCAGTGGGGAAAGCTGTTTTATATGTAGTACCCAACTTACTAGCACAGTTGAGACAAACAGTTCAGTACAATAGTGAAATCCAACAGGTTCTGACAGGTTCTGGAGAACCAGTAACGGAAATTTTGAGGAATTCGGAGAACTGGTAAATGCCACCTCTGGCTGGCGATTTTGCAATATCCTTCCCCCAGGAGTGGGGAGGGAACGTGGATTTTGCAGTATCCTTCCCCCAGGAGTGGGGAGGGAATGTGGATTTTGCAGTATCCTTCCCCTGCCACACCCACCAAGCCACACCCATAGAACTGGTAGTAAAAATAAATTAGGATTTCACCACTGCTTCAGTCCCCAAATGATGTAAACTTGTAATTGACTTGTGCCTAGTTTACATAGAAACATAGAAGTCTGACGGCAGAAAAAGACCTCCTGGCCCATCTAGTCTGCCCTTATACTATTTTCTGTATTTTATCTTAGGATGGATATATGTTTATCCCAGGCATGTTTAAATTCAGTTAATGTGGATTTATCTACCACGTCTGCTGGAAGTTTGTTCCAAGGATCTACTACTCTTTCAGTAAAATAATATTTTCTCATGTTGCTTTTGATCTTTCCCCCAACTAACATCAGATTGTGTCCCATTTTTCTTGTGTTCACTTTCCTATTAAAAACACTTCCCTCCTGGACCTTATTTAAGCCTTTAACATATTTAAATGTTTCGATCATGTTCCCCCCTTTTCCTTCTGTCCTCCAGACTATACAGATTGAGTTCATTAAGTCTTTCCTGATATGTTTTATGCTTAAGAACTTCCACCATTCTTGTAGACCGTCTTTGGACCGTTCAATTTTGTCAATATCTTTTTGTAGGTGAGGTCTCCAGAACTGAACACAGTATTCCAAATGTGGTCTCACCAGCATTCTATATAGCGGGATCATAATCTCCCTCTTCCTGCTTGTTATACCTCTAGCTATGCAGCCAAGCATCCTACTTGCTTTCCCTACTGCCTGACTGCACTGTTCACCCATTTTGAGACTGTCAGAAATCACTACCCCTAAATCCTTTTCTTCTGAAGTTTTTGCTAACACAGAACTGCCAATACAATACTCAGATTGAGGATTCCTTTTCCCCAAGTGCATTATTTTACATTTGGAAACATTAAACTGCAGTTTCCATTGCTTTGACCATTTATCTAGTAAAGCTAAATCATTTACCATATTACAGACCCCTCCAGGAATATCAATCCTATTGCACACTTTAGACATAAACTTTATTGCCAATGTCACTAAGTGAATAACTTTAAACTTTTTATTCACTAAGTGAATAATACTTAAACTTTATTGCCAGTCCCAGACTTATTAAGTGAATCCAACTCCTCCCCTTGAGTTTGCTTGTCGGAAGCTGGTGGGGAAAGTCACAAATGGTGATAAAGTGATCTCAGTTTGCTGCAACTGTAATAAATATATAGGGTGGTTGCCCAGCACCCAAATTTTAACCATGGGATCGCATGAATGGTCATAAGTTGAGGACTACGTGTACTTCCATGTATGCAGTGTATTATAGGTAGTCCTCAACCTATGACCACAATCGAACCCCAAATTTATGTTGCTAAGTGAGAAATTTGTTAAGTGAATTTTGGTCCATTATATGACTCTTCTTGCCACATTTGCTAAGTTACCCACTGCGGTTAAGTTACTAACACAATTGTTACTGGTCAAAAGTAACTTTTTTCACTGCGTTGCAACTTTGTTCTCTAAGCGAACTGTTGTAAATCGGGGACTTACCTGCATGTCTTATTTACAACAACCACAAATGAGAATCCTCCAATTTGTTTTAAAGCACATTGAAAACCATTTCCTGAGTATTTTTTTTTTTCACGGTACAAATCTAAACTTCAAGATATTTGTTGAGAAAATAAGTTTCAATTGAATGTGCTCTGCCCTTCAAACAGTCCTTTGGGAGTTGGGCAACATATAAATAAGATAAATAAAAATAAATAAATAATTAAAAAATGTATGGGAGTTTAGCCATTTGTTTAAAAAAAACCCTTTGCTGGGCTCACAGTGTTTGTTGCTTCACTATTCTTTTTTCCCTGCCATCTGTCAGCAAGTGTTTTATTTTCTTAGCCATTGCCCATCGACGTGGTGCATGTAACACAGCCTGCTTGAAAAATTCACCTTCCCTGCTGAATCGGATGCTTCTTGGGGTGACAAAAGCTCTGGGTATCTCTGAATTTTCCCTTCTGTCCTCACCAAGGGGGAACGGTCACAGGCCAAGATTTCCTGTGGCAGCTGGCATTATCATGCAGAAGCAAGCACTGACCAGAAAAGGCATTCAGTTCCTCCTGAAAGCCATGGAATGGAATTACACCCTACTGCTAGGCTGAGACAACTCAAAACAGAATAGCAGAGCTGGAAGGGACCTTGGAGGTCTTCTAGTCCAACCCTTTACAGCAGTGTTTCCCAACCTTGGCAACTTACTTACTTACTTACTTACTTACTTACTTACTTACTTACTTACTTACTTACTTACTTACTTACTTACTTATTAGATTTGTATGCCGCCCCTCTCCGCAGACTCGGGGCGGCTCACAACACAATAAAAACAGTTTGTAACAAATCTAATAATTTACAATTTAAGATATTAAAAAAAAACCATTATTAAACAAACCGGCATACACACAAGCATACCATACATAAATTGCATAGGCCCAGGGGAGATATCTCAATTCCCCCATGCCTGACGACAAAGGTGGGTTTTAAGGAGTTTGCGAAAGGCGAGGAGGGTAGGGGCAGTTCTAATCTCTGGGGGGAGCTGGTTCCAGAGAGTCGGGGCCGCCACAGAGAAGGCTCTTCCCCTGGGGTCCGCCAACTGACATTGTTTAGTTGACGGGACCCAGAGAAGGCCCACTCTGTGGGACCTAATCGGTCGCTGGGATTCGTGCAGCAGAAGGCGGTCTCGGAGATATTCTGGTCCGATGCCATGAAGGGCTTTATAGGTCATAGCCAACACTTTGAATTGTGCCCGGAAATTGATCGGCAACCAATGCAGACTGCAGAGTGTTGGTGTGACATGGGCATACCTAGGGAAGCCCATAACTGCTCTCGCAGCTGCATTCTGCACGATCTGAAGTTTCCGAACACTTTTCAAAGGTAGCCCCATGTAGAGAGCATTACAGTAGTCGAACCTCGAGGTGATGAGCTGGGGAATTCTGGGAGTTGAAGTCCACATATCTTCAAGTTGCCAAGGTTGGGAAACACTGCTCTACAGGAGACCCTATACCAGTGATGGGTCAGGATTAGGCCTATCCTGATATAATATCCCAATGCAGGTTGTAGTCAATGTAATGGCTATTCTATGTAATCATTACGAGTCAATTAAATATGCTGCAACTTGATTGGCTGGTAAATATATAAACATGTAAGAAACCTTTGCATTGCTCTCTGTTGGTTGCTGTGGTTGCAGAGGTTGTAATGGTAGTTGTTGTGGTTGGCTCTGGCCCAGCTCCTGCCCCAAGGAATGTGGAGGTGGATGCAGGGGAAACATCAACATGTCATAGGCCTGTTTTATTGCCGACAGAGTCAGGTAGTGCAGTTTCCTCGGATGAAGAAGAAGGTGGGGGTGACTTGGAAGAGAGGGGCTTGGCACACAGCCCAGGAAGCCAATCTCCATTATCTTCGGTTGATTTGGATGAGGAAGTGTTAGACCCACGCATGCGCAGAATTATGCATCGAAGAGACCAATTGAGGAAATATTACAGAGGCCACCTATGTTTGGGTGGGGCTCCAGTAATTAGAGCTGCTGATATAAATAGCAGCGTACTGGCTTGGGCCGTTGTGGAAGATTATCTGATCGTTGTTCTTCAGGACTGTGCCTTGCTGTTTGTTGATTTTTCACGACTTTGAAACCAAAGCAGAGCAAAGTGTGTGTGTTTCACTTCGTGGAAGAAGGAGGGCTGTGACGTTTCTTCACAGCTGCTAGCTAAGTACTTAAGGACTGATTAAGGGGATTGTACAGCCTACAAGGTTGTTTTGGGACGAGTGCTCTTTGCAATACAAAAAGGGTGCTTTGTTTCTTTTGAATTTTTGTGATAAAGAACATTGTTTTTGAACTTTCAAGCGTGTGTGTGTCTGAAATTTGTACCCTTGAATTTTCGGGAGACTCATACCACAGAGCCCGGCAGAACAGGTAGTAGTGGTTGACTAGTTGTAGTCTGGCTTATGTATAGTAAGAGAGAGTATAAGTAATAGTGTAAATAGAGAAGTAATCTTTGCTACGAAGAAGTATATATATATATATATATATTTTCAAGAACTCCTGCTGCAGTGTGTTTCTTGGAAGACTTCTGCTTCTTATATATTGGTCTGTGGCTGGCTGGCTGGGCTGGGTTAGCTTCCAAAAGTGCTGCCCTGACATGATGGTGAACCTTTTTTGGTTTGCACGCCAATAGGGGAGTGTGGGTGTGCTAGCATGAGTGTACATGCCCCCACACCCCTTCCTTTCTCCCCACACATGCACACTCCCGCCCCCATGTTGTCCCAATGCATGTGCACAGGCCTTTCTGAAGCCTGGTAGGTGAAGAAAATGCCCAAACAGGCAAACCGGAAGCTTGGGAAAATGCACTTCCGGTTTGCCTGTCTGGAATCAATTCCCCCCCGGAGATTCGAATTGCCCCCACCCTCCTTGCCTTCCGCAAGATGTTAAAGACCCATCTATGCCGCCAGGCATGGGAGGACTAATCCTCCCACCCCAATCTTTTGATTTGAGAATGGTGTAATTGTGTAGAATTGAGTGTTTTTTTAATAATAATGAGTTTTTAAATTAGTTTTAATATTGGATTTGTATCATATTGTATTTTGTTGCTCTTGTGAGCTGCTCCGAGTCCTCGGAGAGGGCTGGCATACAAATCTAATTAATAATAATAATAATAATAATAATAATAATAATAATAATAATAACAACAACAACAACAACAATAGTTGGCCTTCTCCGGGTCCCGTCAACTAAACAATGCCGTTTGGCGGGACCCAGGGGAAGAGCCTTCTCTGTGGCGGCCCCGATCCTCTGGAACCAGCACCCCCCAGAGATTAGAGCTGCCCCCACCCTCCTCGCCTTTCGTAAACTCCTTAAAACCCACCTTTGCCGTCAGGCATGGGGAAATTGAAACATCTCCCCCAGGCCTATACAGTTATGTATGGTATGTTTGTGTGTATGTTTGCTTTTAATAATGAGGCTTTTAGTGTTTCTTTTAAATTATTAGATTTGTTATATATTGTTTATTATTGCTGTGAGCCGCCCTGAGTCTACGGAGAGGGGCGGCATACAAATCTAAACAATAAATCAATAAATCAATAATAATAAGTTTCCCTGAAGCCTCCGGAGTGCAAAAAATAGCACAAAGGCAATTATTATTATTGTTGTTGTTGTTGTTATTGTTGTTGTTATTGTTGTTGTTATTATTATTATTATCACTGTTTTTTGC
This sequence comes from Erythrolamprus reginae, assembly GCF_031021105.1. NCBI lineage: Eukaryota > Metazoa > Chordata > Lepidosauria > Squamata > Dipsadidae > Erythrolamprus > Erythrolamprus reginae. Next base: position 414,180,576 of record NC_091950.1, read on the forward strand.
ACTCCGGAGGCTTCAGGGAAGCTTCCTGAAGCGTTAGAGTGCAAATCCACCAACAGGCTAACCGGAAGTTCAGAAAACACACTTCCGTTTTGCCCATTGTGCTATTTTTTGCACTCCGGGGCTTCAGGAAGCTTCCCTTAATCCTCTGGAGTGCAAAAAAACCAGAACAGCGGCAAACCGGAAGTGCATTTTTCTGAAAATGTAAAAAAAAACGGATCACGCTGACTGGCAGAGTCAAGCAAAAATGAGCATAACTGTGGCAACAACTTGCTTCTTTAGTTACCAATATTTCTCCATGGCTTAGCCATTTGGTATGATGTCATCTACGACCGTGCCTTAACTAGATCGCAAGTTACAAGGAAATGTCAGGGAAATATCAGGGAATTTCAAAATGCTTTCCCCCTGGACACCATGATTTATTAAAAAAAAAAAAAAGTGGCAAAATATGGTAAAATCCGGTGTGCTTTGCTTAAACAGTGAAAATCCTGGTTCCAATTATAGTTGTAAGTCGGGGACTACCTGTATCCATATTGTGTTACATCCATAGTTCCCTCTAAGCTGAGCAGTGAGAAATCGCTCACTTAAAAATCATCTTCAACTCAGAGTTTTCCAAACCTGCCCAGAAGCCAAGAGGGAAAGAGTGAGAGGGAAGGAGAGAGAGAGGAAGAGAGGAAGAGAGAGAAACAGATAGAAAAAAGAGAGGAAGGAAAAGAGAAAGAAAAAGAATGGGAGTAAGGAAGAGAGAAAGAAAATCAAAATCTAGTTTGAAACTTGCTCAACTATTTAAGTGGCATTTTGATATTGATAGAGTTGCCCTATTATGAGCTCACTGTTATAGACACACAGTATTTATTTATTTATTTATTTATTTATTTATTTATTTATTATTTCTGTTCCCCCCCCCCAAAAAAAAAATAGAGGGAACACTGGTTACATCTTTTTAAAACCATAGAATTTCTTTTCTAAATTTTAAAACATTTGAAGCAGGAAATAGGGAGGTCCTGTTAATGGATCGCCATTGTCTCCCACCTGTGTTTACTTTGAGCAAAATAACACTTGTCAATGTAGTTCAGTCACTGGTGTGTGTGTATGTGTGCGCTGGTGCAGGCACGCACATAAATCTCAGACCCTTGGCTCTGGTATTTCATGGCTCTGGTGTCATCAGATCCATATTTCAGTTAACATAACACAGGGTCGTCTCTTCGGCAGCAAACAGCAAGCATGAAATATAGCTTGAAGGGAGGAAACAGAGGCTGGGCGGGTAGGGGAAGCCCACCAATACTGCAGCCTACAGAAGTCTAATTTTTTTCCCCAAGCAATCGGCGCTTATGTCACACCTTGTTAATTTTATTCATGACATCTACCAATTTTGGTATTGTTTCAATCATGTAATGCCCCCCTCGTCACATATATGGTCCTCCCATTGGTGGCTGCTAACAAATAGTCACAGGGCAGTGACGGGCTGCCCATCAGTGATGCTACCAGTGCATTCCCAGTGATTGGCCTGGACGCGCAGGCATCCGACGGGTGCGGCTGTGCATGTCGGCATGAGATTCGGCTTCTGCGCATGCTCAGGAAGCAAAATCCCGCACCAGACACTCACATGCGTGAGATTTCGGTGATTTTTGGCGATTCCTTTGCTTCTGGGCATGTGCAGAAGCCGAATCTTGCATGGGCGCACATCTGCACGCATTGGGGACGTAGAGGTGAATGCACATTTCCATTTTTACAACTGGGACTGCGTCCAGGACCGTCCACGCGGCAGCCCACCACTGGCACAGGGGCAGGAATGTATATGTCCTGTGGCGAATGGCCAGACTTACCTGGGCAATTTTCTCAGCCGTAGAGGACGCCTTCGTAGGCTCGGTTTTAAGTTCAGAAGGAGGAGTGACTTGGAGTGCATAATCCAGAAAGAAAAACACTCTGAAGTCAGAAATCTTAAGTCCGGTTTTGACGATTAAAAAGGGTATGGCTATGGAAATCGTAGTATCAACTTCCTTTATATAAGTAGAAAGTTGAGATTATAATCTTGCTGCACCAAAAACAGTTGGCCATTGCTGCTTTTTAAAATTCCCCTTTCCATTAATCCCTTTCCCCTTTTCTCTTCCCATTGTCTTTATTTTCATTTGTATTTTATATTAAGAAAAATATTTAATAAAAAATGGAAGGAAGGAAGGAGGAGGGAGGGAAGGAAGGAAAGAAAGAAGAAAAGAAAGAGAAAAAATGGAATGGAGTAGAGTAGAGTAGAATTCTTTATTGGCCAAGTATGATTGGACACACAAGGAATTTGTCTTTGGTGCATATGCTCTCAGTGCACATAGAAGAAAATATACTTTTTATTTTATGTGGAAAGAAAGAGAGGGAGGGAAGGAAGAAAGAAAGAAAGAAAGAAAGAAAGAGTTGTGATTGCCCTGGATATCTGGTAAACTTTGCAAGGTAGCCTTTTCTTCAGCCAAGAGGTTGGGTTTACTCTGCTGGCAATGGAGGATGGGAGCTGTAGTTCTGCCCATAGAGTAGAAGGCTGCTCAGGAACACTGCCTATTTTTACAGTCCAGGGTGATGGGTATTATTTATTTATTTATTTATTTATTTATTTAGTTAGTTAGTTAGTTAGTTAGTTAGTTAGTTAGTTAGTTAGTTAGTCCAATACACAATGAGGGTTTTAGTGGGTATATATCTATATACACATAGTAAAATACATGATGAAGGTTATAGAGGAGATACTCATAGTAAAATATATCTAAGAAAGAATAGAAGAGAAGATATAGTAATAGAACATATCAATGAAAGAATAGAAGAAGAGATATAGGAATAGAAGAAAGGTATAGGAGATATAGGAGAGCAATAGGACAGGGGATGGAAGGCACTCTAGTGCACTTGTACTCGCCCCTTACTGACCTCTTAGGAATCTGGATAGGTCAAGCGTAGATAATCTAAAGGTAAAGTGTTGGGGGTTTGGGGATGACACTATGGAATCCGGTAATGAGTTCCACGCTTCGACAACTCGGTTACTGAAGTCATATTTTTTACAGTCAATTTTGGAGCGGTTAATATTAAGTTTATATCTGTTGTGTGCTTTTGTGTTGATGTGGTTGAAGCTGAAGTAGTCGCCGACAGGCAGGACGTTGCAGCATATGATCTTGTGGGCAATACTTAGATCTTGTTTAAGGCGTCTCAGTTCTAAACTTTCTAGGCCCAGGATTGAAAGTCTAGTCTCGTAGGGTATTCTATTTCGAATGGAGGAGTGAAGGGCTCTTGCTTGCGCTTCTTTTTTGTCTTTTTTAAATGGGGACACATACCCCACACACACACCCAAAACACCAAAGAGCCTCGGTGGTGCAGTGGTTAGATTACAGTACTGCAGGCTACTTCTGCTGATCACCGGCTGCCAGCAGTTTGGCAGATCGAATCTCACCAGGCTCAAGGTTGACTCAGCCTTCTGTCCTTTTGACGTGGATAAAATGAGGACCCAGATTGTTGGGGGCAATATGCTTACTCTCAGCATAGAGAAGGCTGTAAAGCCCTGTGAAGCAGTATACAAGTCTAATTGCTATTGCTATTCAATTTAGATGATCGCCTTTTAGGGGAAATTCTCCATTTTGATTGTGTCCCCTACATTTCACTCTTTTTCCTTCCCCCCCCCCTCCAAAAAGATTATTCAAATATCTACATCTGATTTTTATTCACCTGAAAAAGGAGGGAGGGGACAGCCTCTTTGACTCTGTTAAATGCGCTTATCTCTTAAATAGAGCTTGTTAGCTTCCAATAATACCTTCATTCAAGAGGACGCGGTATGATTTCATTTAAAAATGCACACTCCCTTGACAACCAGATTCCCATTTATCTCACTGGTTTAAACCACCTCTGTTGTTTTGTGTTAATTTTTCCTAAATGTTTTTAGAAAAGGGTGTTTTTTGTTGTTCTTGAATCTTTGTACCACCCATAAAAAGTAATTGTCTGCTTAATCCAAAATTGCTTTAAAAGACTTGAGGTTGTTTAAAAATGGTGCGTATTCATGATCTTAACTAATGAAGTATTAAGAACTAACTTCCTTCCTTCCTCCTCTTTCACTTCTTCTTTACCCTTCCTTCTTTCCTGTTTTGCCTCTCCTTTTCCCTTTTTTCATCCCTCCCTCCCTCCTCTTTATCTTCTTCTTTATTCTTCCTTCTTTCTCTTTTTCTTCTTTGCCCTTCCTTCCTTCCTTCCTCCCTCCCTCCTCTTTCTCTTCTTTATCCTTCCTTCCTCCTCTTTTTTCTTCTTTGCCTTTCCTTCCTTCCTCCTCTTTCTCTTCTTCTTTACTCTTCCTTCCTTTCTTCTTTCTCTTTTTCTTCTTCTTTGGCCTTCTTTCCTTCCTTCCTTCCTTCCTCACTCGCTCCTCTTTCTCTTCTTTATCCTTCCTTCCTCCTCTTTCTCTTCTTCTTTGCCTTTCCTTCCTTCCTCCTCTTTCTCTTCTTCTTTATTCTTCCTTCCTTTCTTCTTTCTCTTTTTCTTCTTCTTTGCCCTTCTTTCCTTCCTTCCTTCCTCCCTCCCTCCCTCCTCTTTCTCTTCTTTATCCTTCCTTCCTCTTTCTCTTCTTCTTTACTCTTCCTTCCTTCCTTCTTTGTTTTCCCTCCCCCTTCCCTCTCTCTTTCCCATGTGCTTCTGTTTCTCTCTTCCCCTCCCCTCCTCTCCTGTCTTTTCCATGTGCTTCTATTTGGGAGGAACAGGGTTTTCTAAGTGATTATGTTCCAGGTAATAATGCTCCAGTTTCTCTTTAGAAAAAAAAAACTTCCAATGAACAGTCATGCTTTCTCGGCAACTATTCCTCGGGTTTACATCGGAGATGTGCAAGATTTTAAATTGGTCAATGCTGATCACATTTAAAAAACAAAAAACCAGCTGCATTTTCCTTGAACTCTCCTTTGTACGCCCAATGGTTAAGTGACTAGAACACCAGGACATTCTCCCAAGAGCACAATGGCTTGCCAAGTTGCTGCTTGTAACCTTTCAGTCATCAGCTCTTCCTTTGTGCTCAACTGAGAACTTAACATTCTTTACTTGTGGATAAACCTTCCTTGGGGACGGAAACCGGACCCTTGAGAACAATCAAGTAGCAGCAGCGCATAAGAGCAAAACTCGGGGGAGAGACTTCTTGGTCAAGGCTCTCTAACCTTGGCGACTTTAAGAATTGTGGGAGTTGAAGTCCACAAGGCTTAAAGTTGCCAAGGTTGGAGACCCCCGCTGCTCTAAGTGCTGAGACCAAAACCGAGGGCTGCCCTAATTAAATAGGAAGGGCTAGAGGTTGTATGGTTTTAATGATATTGGTTTTTAGATGTGTTTAAGTATTGGATTTGTCACGTTGTTTTTCACTGTTGTGAGCCGCTCCGAGTCTTCGGAGAGGGGCTGCATACAAATCTAATATATTATTATTATTATTATTATTATTATTATTATTATTATTATTATTATTATTATGTAAACCCATCTTCCATTTTACTTGAAATTGGAATTATTTATTCCAAGGGGGGATTCTAAATCCTATTTTGGAGAGTTAAAACATATAAAACGTATCAGGAAAGACTTCATGAACTCAATCTGTATAGTCTGGAGGACAGAAGGGAAAGGGGGGACATGATCGAAACATTTAAATATGTTAAAGGGTTAAATAAGGTCCAGGAGGGAAGTGTTTTTAATAGGAAACTGAACACAAGAACAAGGGGACACAATCTGAGGTTAGTTGGAGGAAAGGTCAGAAGCAACGTGAGAAAGTATTATTTTACTGAAAGAGTAGTAGATGCTTGGAACAAACTTCCAGCAGACATGGTAGATAAATCCACAGGAACTGAATTTAAACATGCCTGGGATAAACATATATCCATCCTAAGATAAAATACAGAAAATAATATAAGGGCAGACTAGATGGACCATGAGGTCTTTTTCTGCCGTCAGTCTTCTATGTTTCTATGTTTAACTTGCCATTCTAGTTTCTTCCTAAGTGAACATTTTTCGACTTACTCTTCTAAGAACATAGCAGGGGGGAAATGCCAAGGGCAGTGATGGCAAACCTTTTTTGGTTTGCATGCCAAAAATGGTGTGAGTGTGCTAACATATGTGCACGTGCCCATATCCCTTCCCCCCCTCCTCCACATGCACACCTCCCCCCCCCCCCCCCCGCGTGCATGTGCACAAGCCTTTCTGAGTCCTGGTAGGCAGTGGTGGGTTCATAGCAGTGTGGTCCAGAGAGCCTCACTGGTAGATGTGAGTATGTCAGATTCTGAGGAGGATGAGCCAGGCCCCTTTGGATACCCTGGGTCGGGGAGGGAGGGGTGCCAGATGAAACAGAAAGCGAGAAAGAGGCAGAAAATGACTTGAGTGAACCTGAGGAACCACTAGAGGGGGCTGATGTGACAATGGGCGAGTGGTCCCTGTCAGAGGATGAGTAAGACATGAGTGGAAAGCAATTGGATTGATCCTCGCTATAGAAGAATGCTCCGAAGGTGAGAGGAGTTACAGAGTAAAAGTTATTAACATAGAAACATAGAAGACTGACGGCAGAAAAAGACCTCATGGTCCATCTAGTCTGCCCTTATACTATTTCATGTGTTTTATCTTAGGATGGATATATGTTTATCCCAGGCATGTTTAAATTCAGTTACTGTGGATTTACCAACCACTTCTGCTGGAAGTTTGTTCCAAGGATCTACTACTCTTTCAGTGAAATAATATTTTCTCATGTTGCTTTTGATCTTTCCCCCAACTAACTTATAACAAGCAGGAAGAGGGAGATTGTGATCCCCTTATATAGAGCACTGGTGAGACCACATTTGGAATACTGTGTTCAGTTCTAGAGACCTTACCTACAAAAAGATATTGACAAAATTGAACGGGTCCAAAGACGGGCTACAAGAATGGTGGAAAGTCTTAAGCATAAAACGTATCAGGAAAGAGTTAATGAACTCAATCTGTATAGTCTGGAGGACAGAAGGAAAAGGGGGGACATGATCGAAACATTTAAATATGTTAAAGGGTTAAATAAGGTCCAGGAGTGAAGTGTTTTTAATAGGAAAGTGAACACAAGAACAAGGGGACACAATCTGAAGCTAGTTGGGGGAAAGATCAAAAGCAACATGAGAAAATATTATTTTACTGAAAGAGTAGTAGATCCTTGGAACAAACTTCCAGCAGACATGGTTGGTAAATCCACAGGAACTGAATCTAAACATGCCTGGGATAAACATATATCCATTGTAAGATAAAATACAGGAAATAGTATAAGGGCAGATTAGATGGACCATGAGGTCTTTTTCTGCCGTCAGTCTTCTATGTTTCTATGTTTCTAACTTCAGATTGTGTCCCCTTGTTCTTGTGTTCACTTTCCTATTAAAAACACTTCCCTCCTTGACCTTATTTAACCCTTTCACATATTTAAATGTTTCGATCATGTCCCCCCCTTTTCCTTCTGTCCTCCAGATTAACTTACTGCCTTAGCCTGTTTGGGGTGTGATGTCACTTCCAGGCAGTATAAAGGCAAAGGATTATGGGAAATGGGGCACGTAGAATCAACGGAGAATCATTCTATGGAAGAGAAGTGAAACTGGGGATGTGCTTGAACAAAACTTTAAAACCATGATTTCTGCTTCAAAAAGACAATCTTTGCTAGATGCTGTGCTGGGGAAAGCTTTTGGTAAGCAAACACATACGTTTAAGTAAATGAATGGACTTTATCTCAGGAATGCAGATAAGAGTTTCTGGCGCTTTTCCCAAACATAGATTACAGCTAACTCTAAAGAGAAAAGTGCTATTTTAAACCCTGTGTTTCATCATGTATGCTTGAGTTCAAATAAAAAGTGGGATTTTATCATAAAATAAGTGGTTTCTGAGTTGGGGTTCGCTCCAGAGATCCTCAGTGGTATGAACCCACTGATTTTTGGCAAAAAAATTTCACCGGCATCTCTGTGATAAAAAAGGGAGGGGGGCAGAGGGGTAAAAACTGAAACTTGGCTGCATTATTTGCTAATGAGTTACTAACGATGAAGATGTTTCTGGCAACCAAGCAATTAATGACTTGCAGAAGTGGACTTTCTAAACTTGGACAAAAAAAACCCTGGGGTCCCTATAGTATGCAGTACTAATCATCTCCGTAATGACTTAATACTGCCCCCAAATTTCAGGCATGTCACAGTTAGTCAATTGAATCCAAGGCATCCACCTGGAAACAAAAGGGGACAATTAGGGAGCAATTAAACAGGGTGGCTGAGAGAGTAAAGACAGACAGCCGACTGAGCAAAATTAAGATGGTACGCTTTAGCAATAGCAACAGCACTTAGACTTATATACTGCTTTACAGCCCTTTGAGATCTCTCTCTAACTGGTTTATAGAGTCAGCATATGAGCCCCCCCCCAAACCCCCCCCCCCCCCCCAATTTGGCTTCTCATTTTATTGACCTTGGAAGAATGGAAGGCTGAGTCAACGTTGAGCTGGTCAGGATCAAACTGCTGGCAGTGAGCAGAGTCAGCCTGCAATAATATATTTGTTTGTTTGTTTGTTTGTCTGTCTGTCTGTCTGTTTATTTGTTTGTTTGTTATTTTACTGAAAGAGTAGTAGATCCTTGGAACAAACTTCCAGCAGACGTGGTTGGTAAATCCACCGTAACTGAATTTAAACATGCCTGGGATAAACATATATCCATTGTAAGATAAAATACAGGAAATAGTATAAGGGCAGACTAGATGGACCATGAGGTCTTTTCCTGCCGTCAGTCCTCTATGTTTCTATAATAATAATAATTTATTAGATTTGTATGCCGCCCCTCTCCGAAGACTCGGGGTGGCTCACAACAATATTAGCCTTCTCATTGTTCTTATCACCCATCTCCTCCCACCTATGACGTTGCTTGTATCCTTACGATTTATATTAATATTGATTGTTTCCTGATTCCCTATGACAATCAGTGTTGCACCTTATGATTCCTGATGAATGTATCTTGTCTCTTTATGTACATTGAGAGCATCTGCACCAAAGACAAATTTATTTAATTATTTATTTATTTATTTATTTATTTATTTATGTATTTATGTATTGATTGATTGATTGATTGATTGATTGGATTTATATGCCGCCCCTCTCGGAAGACTTGGGGCAGCTAACAGCAATCATAATACAGTGTACAATAGTAATCCAATACGAAAAACGAATTAAAAACCCCTTAATATAAAAAACCAAACATACATACAAACATACCATGCATAAAATTGTAAAGGCCTAGTGGGGAAAAGAAATGTTAATTCCCCCATGCCTGGCGGCAGAGGTGGGTTTTAAGTAGCGTACGAAAGGCAAGGAGGGTGGGGGCAATTCTAATCTCTGGGGGGAGTTGGTTCCAGAGGGCCGGGGCTGCCACAGAGAAGGCTCTTCCCCTGGGTCCTGCCAAGCGGCATTGTTTAGTTGACGGGACCCGGAGAAGGCCCACTCTGTGGGACCTAACTGGTCGCTGGGATTTGTGCGGCAGAAGGTGGTCCCTGAGATAATCTGGTCCGGTGCCATGAAGGGCTTTATAGGTCATAACCAACACTTTGAATTGTGACCGGAAACTGATCGGCAACCAATGCAGACTGCGGAGTGTTGGTGTAACATGGGCATATTTGGGAATATTCTAACCACTGCGCCACAATGGCTCTTTTAGACGAGAGCTATTGAGATTAGCGTCTTTGATATGATGGTGATGTTATCCATTCAGTCGAGTTTGACTTTGGAGATTCTATGGACCACGTATGTCTGCATCTTCCGATCATGGACTACTTTGAATTTTTCTATGCGTTGGCAGGTGTCAGCTTTGATGATGTCTAGCCGCCATGTTCTTTGGCGGCCCCGTTTGCTTTTACTGCTAGCTCTCCCAAACATAATAGCTTTCTTCAGTGGATTCCCCCACATTTTTTATTGATTGATTGATTGATTGATTGATTGATTGATTTGACTTATATGCCACCCCTCTCCGTGACTCGGGGGGCAGCTCACAACATTTTCGATTAAAAAAAATACAATTCAAAACATTCCTAAGCCAATTAATAGAATAATAACTTTTAAAATTGTCTTAAAACTAGTCATTTAAAAATCACAATCACATACATACTATCACATCCATACATTTACCCCAAGCCTGCCGACATAACTGTGTTTTCAAGTTCTTATGAAAGGCAAGGAAAGTAGGGGCAGTGCGAATCTCTGGGGGGAGTTGATTCCAGAGGGCTGGGCCCCCACAGAGAAGGCTCTTCCCCAAGGACCCGCCAAGCGACATTGTTTAGTTGATGGGACCTGGAGAAGGCCAACTCTGTGTGGCCTGACCCAGCGCTGGGATTCGTGCAGCAGAAGGCGGCCCACAAGGTAATCTGGCCCTATGCATTTAGGGCTTTATTAGGTCATAACCAACACTTTGAATTGGGTCCGGAAACCAATTGGCAGCCATGACAGGGCCAAAGCAAGTAAAATGCAGTTTAGTGATTTTGCCTTCTGGCAGCATGTCTGGTTCATTTTGGCTGTAGTCAAACAGGAAGGTCAACCAGCATAAGCCATGGGCAGAGAGGAAGAGAATGCAATTCACAGACTATCATAAAAGAACCATTGATGTCAGAAAGCAAAAACTTCAGAGGTTGCTTGAAATTTACTTAAAATATCTGCTTGGGTTGTGCTGTGTTTTGGGTTCAAAGACAACGGAGGTGTTTCGGATGGGCCTTGTTGGTTGCACCTGTCATAACTCAAGTCCTTAAGAAGGGGTGTCAAACTCGAGGCCTGTGGCCCAGATCCAGCCCACGAGGTGCTTAAATTTGGCCCACGGGATTTGTTTGTTTGTTTGTTTGTTTTGATTGATTGATTGATTGATTGGATTTTTATGCTGCCCCTCTCCGCAGACTCAGGGCGGCTAATAACAGTGATAAAAAACAGCATGTAACAATCCAATACTAAAACAACTAAAAAAAACCTTATTATAAAACCAAACATACATACAAACATACCATACGTAAATTGTAAGGCCTAGGGGGGGAAAGAATATCTCAGTTCCCCCATGCCTGATGGCAGAGGTGGGTTTTAAGAAGCTTAAGAAAGGCGAGGAGGGTGGGGGCAATTCTAATCTCTGGGGGGAGTTGGTTCCAAAGGGCCGGGGCCGCCACAGAGAAGGCTCTTCCCCTAGGACCCGCCAAACGACATGTTTAGTTGACGGGACCCGGAGAAGACCCACTCTGTAGGACCTAACTGGTCGCTGGAATTCGTGCAGCAGAAGGTGGTCCCGGAGATAATCTGGTCCGATGCCATGAAGGGGCTTTATAGGTCATAACCAACACTTTGATTGTGACCGGAAACTGATCGGAAACCAATGCAGACTGTGGAGTGTTGGTATAACATGGGGCATATTTGGGGAAGTCCATGATGGCTCTCGCAGCTGCATTCTGCACGATCTGAAGTTTCCGAACACTCTTCAAAGGTAGCCCCATGTAGAGAGCGTTACAGTAGTCGAGCCTCGAGGTGATGAGGGCATGAGTGACTGTGAGCAGTGACTCCCGGTCCAAATAGGGCCGCAACTGGTGCACCAGGCGAACCTGGGCAAACGGCCCCTCGCCACAGCTGAAATATGTTTCTCTAATGTGAATTGCCCTGGAAACAGCGAAGGACCATCCCGCGATGCCTCTGCCGGGGAAAGTGGAGCCCTCCCATGCTCCATTTTCTCTGAAGAGGGTTGCAGAAGGCTGTCGCAGCCAATAATGGCGCTTGAGAGCCCGTTATCACTGGCAGAGCACTCAGCTGCTGACAGGTACCCTTCCTGACACAAGTGACATCCCGCTGGCCACGCCCCCCCACCCTCAAACACAACCCTGCTGCAGCCCTCAATGGAATTGAGTTTTACACCCCTGTCTTCAAGCAATCACATCTTTTCCAAGGATTGTGCGGTTGCCCTCTGTATCTGCCAGGCAATCCTGGAGAAAGATATACATCATAGTTGTTAAGGAATGACAAGAAGATGCTGCGGTTTCAGAGTATGTTTGTGCATCCTTACCTACCTAGTTTGCGTCTTCCAACTTCCAGGGCGGAAAAATCCCATATAGGTAGTCCTCAACTTAACGGTCATTTATTCACCATTCAAAGTTACAACACAACATTGAAAAAAAGGGACACCCAACCATTTTTCACACTTAATTACCATTGTAGCCTCCTCCTCATCCAGTATGATCCAAATTATCACAGCCATGTGACCAAAATTGGGATGCTTGGCAATTGATTGGTATTTAGGACGGTTGTTTATTTATTTATTTATTTTGTCCAATACACCATGAGGGTTTTAGTGGGTATATATCTATATACACATAGTAAAATACATGATGAAGGTTATAGAGGAGATACTCATAGTAAAATATATTTAAGAAAGAATAGAAAAGAAGGTATAGTAATAGAACATATCAATGAAAGAATAGAAGAAGAGATATAGGAATAGAAGAAAGGAATAGGAGATATAGGGGAGCAATAGTACAGAGGACGGAAGGCACTCTAGTGCACTTGTACTCGCCCCTTACTGACCTCTTAGGAATCTGGATAGGTCAACCGTAGACAATCTAAGGGTAAAGAGTTGGGGGTTTGTTGCAGGATCTCAGGGTCCCATGATCCTCTTTTGTGATCTCCTGACCAGCCAAGCCCGTCGGGGAAGCCAGATTCACTTAAACAACCATGTGACTAAGTGTGCTGATTCATTTAGCAACCGTGGCAAACCCCCCTCCCCAAAGTCGTAAAATGGGGCAAACGTCACTTAGCGTAGGTCTCCTTTAGCAACATAAATGTTGGGCTCAGTTGTGATTGTAAGTTGAGGGCTACCTGCACAAACGCCTGGAATGGACAATCCAGCCCATCAAAGGAAAACTGAGAGGCCCGGCAGCCCCTTCACCCCAAATCCTGGTCCGACCATATCTAGAGTACTGTATTCAGTTCTGGTCACCACACTTCAAAAGAGACATTGAAACTCTGGAGAAGGTGCAAAAAAGAACAACAAAGATGATTAAGGGATTGGAAACCAAGACTTACGAAAAGAGACTGAGGGAACTGGGCATGGACAGCCTAGAGAAAAGGAGGGCCAGAGCGGACATGATAGCAGTGTACAAGTATACGAGGGGATGTCACAGAGAGGAGGGGATCATTTTATTCTCCAGGGCACCAGAGGGCCGGACGAGGAACAACGGCTGGAAGCTGACCAAGGAGAGATTCAACCTGGAGATAAGGAGGAACTTCCTGACGGTCAGAGCGATCAACCAATGGAACAACCTACCAGCGGACGTTGTGAACTCCAACACTCTGGACATTTTTAAGAGAAGATTGAACTGCCACTTGACTGGTGTACTATAGGATTCCTGCTTGGGCAGGAGGTTGAACTTGATGGCCTTCGTGGTCCCTTTCAACTCTAACAATCAATCAATCAATCAATCAATCAATCCAGGAGCAGAGCCAGTTTTCTGAGAGTTGGGGAACAGCTGCAGGGTGGGAGCTGTACGGATTTCCAGAGGGATTGCCAAGGTTCCAAGTAACATCCAAACTAAATCAGAGTCCGAGCCAAAATACTCCTCAAAGTTCCTATTTATTTTCTTGGGGAAATAAGTAGTGGCTTGGGGCCACTAAACTCTAGCCCCCCAGCTGGCGAGTGTGATATATATCTGCTGTTCAAATGGGAATGAGTGATTTTTTAATGTCACTAGAGTTTTTAGAGTAATTATTTAAATTAATTGGCTGGGAATCGAATGGGAATGAGTGATTTTTTAATGCCACTAGAGTTTTTAGAGTAATTATTTAAATTAATTGGATTTTAGATATTTATATTGTATATTTTTTTGATATGTTGTAAGCCGCCCCGAGTCCTCGGAGAGGGGGGGGCATATAAATCCAATAAATAAATGCATTTCCATCCTGGCACCTACACTAGAAAACCTAAATGTTGGTTGGCGGGACCCAGGGGAAGAGCCTTCTCTGTGGCGGCCCCGGCCCTTTGGAACCAACTCCCCCAGAGATTAGAATTGCCCCCACCCTCCTTGCCTTTCGCAAGCTTCTTAAAACTCACCTCTGCTGTCAGGCATGGGGGAACTGAGATATTCATTCCCTCTAGGCCTTACAATTTATGCATGATATGTTTGTATGTATGTTTGGTTTTTATAATAAGGGTTTTTTTAGTTGTTTTAGTATTGGATTGTTACATGCTGTTTTTATCACTGTTGTTAGCCGCCCCGAGTCTGCGTAGAGGGGCGGCACACAAATCCAATAAATAATAATACATAATAATAATAATAAATCTGAGTTTCCCACTCCGCTGAAAATTCACACTTCTTGTCCCCCACCCACAGACTTGTCACGTTGCCCACTCAGATTGTGCCAGTGGGGCAAGTCCTTCCCCCATTTCCGCCCAGGTGGGTGGGCATAGGATGGCCTTGAACCTCTCGAAAGAATGCTTTGTGGCAGCGATGGGCTCCTACGGGAACGGTTAGGAATGCAGTTCCGGTAGCAAAATATGGAGCTCCGCCCCAGAGCACCCAATTTGCACTAAAACAAGGGTTGCCGATCAGTTTCCAGTCACAATTCAAAGTGTTGGTTATGACCTATAAAGCCCTCATGACACCGGGCCAGACTATCTCAGGGTCCACCTTCTGCCGCACGAATCCCAGCGACCAGTTAGGTCCCACAGAGTGGGCCTTCTCCGGGTCCCGTCAACTAAACAATGTCGTTTGGCGGGACCCAGGGGAAGAGCCTTCTCTGTGGTGGCCCCGGCCCTCTGGAACCAACTCCCCCCAGAGATTAGAATTGCCCCCACCCTCCTTGCCTTTCGTAAGCTTCTCAAAACCCACCTCTGCCGTCAGGCATGGAGGAATTAAGATAATCTTTCCCCCTAGGCTTCTACAATTTATGCATGGTATGTTTGTATGTATGATTGGGGGCGGCATACAAATCAGATAGATAGATAGATAGATAGATAGATAGATAGATAGATAGATAGATAGATAGATGAGATAGATGAGATAGATGAGATAGATAGATAGATAGATAGATAGATAGATAGATAGATAGATAGATAGATAGATAAAAGAAGTTGTAACAAAATGCATAAGCCACGCCCACAGTCTGGTAGTAAAAATTTTAGTAGCCCATCACTGCTTTGTGGCTGCGTCTGTTCCCTCTTGAAAATCGCTCCTTTCAAGCTCCCATAAACATTGGGCCTTCTTTAGATAATGTGGCAAACTGTTAATTTCTCACCAACCTCTGCACCGGCTTGGCAGGGACGCTATTCCAGAAGGCAGCCACAACAACAGAGATGTCTCGGCTGATCATGCTAGACTGGGTGACATGGCCCCGCGATGTGTGATCCAAGTCCACATCTCCCAACTGGGTCTTCATGCACCAGTGAGCCCTGTTTACGCTCTTTTCTTCCACTTTGAAAGCCGTTGGCCCTCGGACACGTCTGAATGTCTGAAGTCGGCTAGGTCCCGCTCGGTTCGCCTGCAAGGGTTGGGGCATGGGGGGGAAACACATCACGGTTTGTGAATTTGGAAAATATAAATTTGCGTGACTTGGCGGAGGCTCTCCATTTGTAATCCTGCCCGCTGCTTTGATGTCTGCGAGGTGCTCCTCTGCTCCGTTGCAGATGGTCGGGGTACACAAGTGCAAATGACGTGGATCACATCGCCATTGACTAAATGTTAATTTCCCTGCGCCTGCAGTGGCTGCGCGGAGCAAAGGTTTTGGCGTCTGCTGGGTGTAGAATTCCTTCCCTGTTAATAGCTGCCAGAATCTCGGCGGTCTATTTTGGGAATCGGATTCTGTTCCATCGGTTTCCTCGGTCGAGCCGTCACTTTATTTTAATGGATTTCTATATTTATTCATCCGTTGAGCAGGTGCCAGAAACGTGACAGTCAATTTCCCCCATCCTAGAGAGATGTGTGATAATCATTAAACTACGTGGGGCTTGCTGTTAAAATCAGTTCAGTTTTTGCCCAGAAGAGTGGAAAAAAAACAACAACTAGGCAGGTAAACATAGCGCATAGCTAAAGGGCAGACAGCAGGTATCAAATGGCCTTAAAGTGGGCCCATATCAGAAGCTCGTTTGAAGCTGCCCGCGCCGAACAGATGAGAGGCTGCAACGTTCCCAGATCCTTGAAGGCCTCCGGATATCCTGATGAGGTATTAGAGGAAGTAATTCAGGAAGAAAGAGACAAATAACCACCTCTGGATCTTGGCTGACCTCACAGAGCCGCGGCAACAGCGAGAGCACTTAGATCCAAAAAAGCATTGATAATGCCGACAGCTTTCCAGGGAGAGCAACGTGGGTTTCTTTTTAACCCTCCTCAACTATGGCCACTTTCCTTTTATGCTTGCTTCTTTGTATCATGGGCTTGCTCAGAGCTCCCTCCAGTGCATTTGCAAAAAAAAAAAAAAAAGCTTGGGAAGTTCATCCTTTTCCCAGCAGTAGTGGAGAGTTTGAAAAGTGTTCGGAAACTTCAGATCGTGCAGAATGCAGCTGCGAGAGCAATCATGGGCTTTCCCAGATACGCCCATGTCACACCAACACTCCGCAGTCTGCATTGGTTGCCGATTGGTTTCCGGTCACAATTCAAAGTGTTGGTTATGACCTATAAAGCCCTTCATGGCACCGGACCAGAATATCTCCAAGACCGCCTTCTGCTGCACGAATCCAAGCGACTGATTAGGTCCCACAGAGTTGGCCTTCTCCGGGTCCCATCGACTAAACAATGTTGTTTGGCGGGACCCAGGAAAAGAGACTTCTCTGTGGCGGCCCCGGCTCTCTGGAACCAACTCCCCCCAGAGATTAGAACTGCCCCCACCCTCCTTGCCTTTCGTAAATTCCTCAAAACCCACCTTTCCCATCAGGCATGGGGGAACTGAGATATCTCCCCCGGGCCTATACAATTTATGTATGGTATATTTGTACGTATGTCTGCTTGATAATGGGGTTTTTAAAATATTTTAAATTGTAAATTATTAGATTTTATTCTGTTGTGAGCCGCCCTGAGTCTACGGAGAGGGGCGACATACAAATCTAATAGATAGATAGATAGATAGATAGATAGATAGATAGATAGATAGATAGATAGATAGATAGGATTGCTCCAGAAGTTGGAAGATGTATGAACTTCAACTCCCAGAATTCCCCTCCCAGAATTCTGGGAGTTAAAAATCCATCCATCTTCCTAACTTGAGAAACATGGGATCAGTCAACTTAAATATTTAGTGTGTCCATCAAGGCGCTAATTAGAAACAGATGAAAACAATTAAACATGAGCATAGCTGGTTGGGGAATTCTGGGAATTGAAGTCCACAAATATTAAAGTTATCGTACCAAAATTGGATATCCTTGCTTTCTGAAAAAGGAGTAGTAGGATTAGTCAGAATCTGTCAGGCACAACAGATCTCTTACGCTCTTTTAATTTCAAGGTTAATATATGTCATTTAAAGTACATGTTTAAATGCATAGGAACAATATGTGGTAGTGTTGGAGGTAGGGAAGTATGTCTTATTTTAACCATAACGGCCTCTTGTTCATTGTAATCCATATTCATCTTAAATATATATTTTTTCCCTTAAAAATGTGACCACCCCTAAAAATTCCACAGTGGTAAAAAAATAATTGTTTTGTCAATACATTTTTGTTTTGGTGATATATCCAATGTGCCTCGGAGTGATTTATTTTTCAAGCAAATCCAAAAAAAAGACCAACCTTGTTTACTGTCTTTTTTTTTTTTTTTAAATGCTTTCTCTTTCTGTCTTTTCAATAGGATTCGGCTTTGTAACTTTTGAGAATGAAGACGTGGTGGAAAAAGTCTGCGAAATTCATTTTCATGAAATCAATAATAAAATGGTAAGTTTTCCCAATGGGAGTTTCTAATTTTTGAGGAAATGGGGCCTTTTTTATAAATCTTTGGCTAATGAGAGTTGCTCTTGAGAGGATAGTTTGTGTTGTGAACCAACCACGTCAAGCATATTTTCTCCCACCGATACCTAGATACTTGGGTTTGTCAAAAACAGATCATGCCAGGCTAATCTTATTGCATTATTTGACAAACTGACAAAATTAGTGGACCAGAGGAATGCTGTTGATATAATTTACTTGGACTTCAGTAAGGCATTTGATAAAGTAAACCATAACCTGCTACTAGAAAGAGTAGAAAAATGTGGGTTAGACAGCAGCACCACGAGATCAGTGATGGGCTCCTACGGGAACAGTCGGGAATGCAGTTTATTTATTTTTTATTTATTTATTCATTTGTCCAATACACAATACATATGGAAGAGAATAGACATGAAGTAATATATATAAAGATAATATGTAAAATAGAGGAGAAGATATATGAAAGGAAGAAAATATATATGATATATGAGATAAAGGAAAGACAATTGGACAGGGGACAAAAGGCACACTAGTGCACTTATGTACGCCCCTTACTGACCTCTTAGGAACCTGGAGAGGTCAATCGTGGATAGTCTAAGGGAGAAATGTTAGGGGTTAGGGTTTGACACTATTGAGTCCGGTAGCAAAATTTGGAGCTCCACCCCAGTACTGAAAGATTTATTTTTATTTATTTATTTATTCATTTGTCCAATACACAAATACATAGGAAGAAAAATAGACATGTAGTAATATATATAAGGGTAAAGTGAACTTAGAGGAGAGGATATATGAAAGAAAGAAAATATATATGATAAGTGAGAGAAAGGAAAGACAATTGGACAGGGGACGAAAGGCACACCAGTGCACTTATGTACGCCCCTTACTGGCCTCTTAGGAACCTGGAGAGGTCAATCGTGGAGAGTCTAAGGGAGAAATGTTGGGGGTTAGGGGTTGACACAATTGAGTCCGGCAATGAGTTCCACGCTTCGATAACTCGATTGTTGAAATCATATTTTTTACAGTCAAGTTTGGAGCGGTTTGTATTAAGTTTGAATCTGTTGCGTGCTCTTGTGTTGTTGCGGTTGAAACTGAAGTAGTCATTGACCGGTAGGACATTGCAGCATATGATCTTGTGGGCAATACTCAAATCGTGTTTCAGACGCCGTAGTTCTAGGCTTTCTACGCCCAGGATTGTTACTCTATTTTCGTAGGATATTCTGTTTCGAGTGGAGGAGTGAAGGGCTCTTCTGGTGAAATATCTTTGGACATTTTCAAGGGTGTTGATGTCTGAGATGTGGTATGGGTTCCAGACAGATGAGCAGTAGTCTAGGATGGGTCTGGCAAAAGTTTTGTAGGCTCTTGTGAGTAGTTGAAACAAAATGCATAAGCCATGCCCACAGTGTGGTAGTAAAAATTTTGGTAGCCCATCATTGCACCAGATGGATTCAAAACTGGTTGATCAACCACACTCAAAGGCCAATTCTAAAAGAATCGAGATCACATGAAGTGTTAATACCACTTTATAATGCCTTGGTAAGGCCACACTTGGAATACTGCATCCAGTTTTGGTCACTACGATGTAAAAAGGATGTTGAGAAATGGGGGAACCAGGGGTGGTCATGTATGCATGCACAGGGAACAGAGCGCATGGGGGAATATTGAATTATGGGGTGGGCAGGTGCGTGTGCGTGATAGCGCCCATGTGCACACTTTCGGCATTGGAGGAAAAAGAGGTTCGCCATCACTGATCTATGGTATAAGAATGAGCAACCAAGGAATCTTGCTATTTCGTATTTGAAATGCAGGATGCTGAATGGTATGGCTGCAGAATACAGTTCCAGCAATGTCCCAATGTTTCTTGTAAGACTGATCTAGTGATTATTGGAAATAGCAGTACTGAATTCTATTGGAAGACCAAAGCCGCAAAGGGAAATAGGTTTATGATCAGATTTTCAATTGAGAATGGCTATTGGCCCCAATGTACAGAGAGTCCTCAATAACACAATTGAGCCCAAAATTTCTCTTAGTAAGCAAGACAGTTGTTAAATGAGTTTTGTCCCATTTTACAACCTTTCTTCCCACTGTTTTTAAGTGGGTGACTGCAGTTATTAAGTTAGTAATATGGTCATTAAGTGAATCTGGCTTCCCCATTGACTTTGCTGGTCAGAAGTTTGCAAAAGTTGGATTGTGTGACTCTGGGAACTCTGAATTTTCAGCAAGTCACCATTGGGATGCTTCAATGGTCATGAGTATGAAAATCAGTCATAATTTACTAATTTTTCGGTACCGTTGTAATTTCAAATGATCACTAAATGAATGATTATAAGTCAAGGACTACCTATATTTAAGAATACAGTGTTCCCTCGATTTTCGCGGGGGATGCGTTCCGAGACCGCCCGCAAAAGTCGAATTTCCGCGAAGTAGAGATGCAGAAGTAAATACACTATTTTTGGCTATGAACAGGATCACAAGCCTTCCCTTAACACTTTAAACCCCTAAACTGCAATTTCCCATTCCCTTAGCAACTATTTAGATTATTACTCACCATGTTTATTTATTAAAGTTTATTTAAAAAAATATTTATTAAAGGCGGACGAAAGTTTGGCGATGACATATGACATCATCGGGCGGGAAAAACTGTAGTACAGTATAGGGAAAAAGTCTGCAAAGTATTTTTTAATTAATATTTTTGAAAAACCGTGGTATAGACTTTTCGCGAAGTTCGAACCCGCGAAAATCGAGGGAACACTGTATTTCATGTTTAAGGATGAAAGTAGAATCAGGCTGTCTGATTGTTCTCAAATCTGATTTCTTCAAAATCAGTCATTTCTTTTTATTTGTGTATGCCCATGTTCTTTCCGAGGTGAAAATTTGATGTGCAGTTACCCCTCTAAAGTCAGCAAGTGTTAATTTTTCACTAGACCCAGTATTTTATTATTCAGAACCAATTAACATAAGGAAAACATATGCATATGTGTATCAGGGTTAGCATAACATAAAATAATGATGGATAGACGAGCAATTAACAAGCATATTGATTTAAATCCACCATACGAATACTGTACGTAAGAAATGTTTGTGTGTGGGTTTGCTTTTAATAATGGGGTTTTTAGTGTTTTTTAAATTATTAGATTTGTTTTTTACATTGTTCTTGTTATTGTTGTGAGCCGCCCCGAGTCTACGGAGAGGGGCGGCATACAAATCAAATAAATAAATAAGTAAGTAAGTAAGTAAGTAAGTAAGTAAGTAAGTAAGTAAGTAAGTAAGTAAATAAATAAATAAATAAATAAATAAATAAATAAATAAAAGAAATCACCCCATTGGAACGACCGATTAACAAAAAAACAAATCAGCTACTCAGAATTTAAACAGTGGTCCCTCGTTTTTCGTGGGGGATGCGTTCCAAGACCACCCGTGAAAAACGAATTTCTGCGAAGTAGAGGAAAGATATTTTTAATGTATTTAACGAGTATTTGGACTTTAAACCCTCCCTGTATTGTTAACAACCTACCGCTGGTGACCGCTGAGAGAGACCAGCTTCTCTCAGCTACCGCGCAGGCTGAAGGAGGCCGCCGCTGCAGTTCCCCCCACTGCTCCAGCTTTCCCCCGTCCCTGCCCCGGCGTTCTTTTCCCATTGAAACAACCCTTTGAAAAAAACCAGTGAAATAGCGAATTCGCGAAAGATGAATCGTGAAGTAGCGAGGGATTACTGTAGCTCCAAACCAGAGGTGAAATGCTCCCTGTTCGGTCTGGTTCAGGTGGACCAGTAGTGATGGCCGCCAGTGGTTTGCCGAGTCACCAGCAATGGCTGGCTGGCCATGCCCCCGAACCGGTCCAGTGGTTGGCACTTGCTCACCCTACTAGCCGATGTCCTGGGACTGCACAAGCGATAGTATGCAAGTCCACGCCGGAAGAGGGCTGTGGGTGATATAGTGAGCATATGCAGCAATCCTGGGACATCCGCTTGCCGTTTCGGACTTTTGGGCCTTTTCCGCTTGCCATTTTCAGCCCCATAGCAGCAGCAGAGGAAGATAAGAGTCCTATCTATCTGTCCGTCTGTGTTTCTGTCAAATCACCCTGGTGTACCCAAATATGGGAGGGAGCATACTGCTTCCTTGTTGCCACTCATCTCCTCCTGGGGCCACTCAAGACAGTTAATTTTTATAGCTGACAAACTATATTCTATATGTGTAACATATTTTCGGAGAGGCCGAGTGGCAAAAAGGAAGCAGTATGCTCCCTCCTATATTTGGGTATACCAGGGTGATTCGACACAAAAATATGTAACCCTTCCCTGGTGCAGAGCTGAAGGGATTGGATACTGTAGCCTAGAGGTTAATTCTCTGCCTTTCAAGGCAAAGGTTGCAGGTTCAAGTCCCAGTGAGGGTATGGCTAGCTGATGAGGCCAAAATAAGGCCAAAATAGATCTATCCTAGTCTCTCTTAATTTTCAAATTCAGCAAAAAAACATGTAACCTGGAAGAAGCTGAGAAAGGAGGAGAACCTGTGATCTAGAGGTTAAAGCTACTGTCTTGCAGGCAGTGTGCCCAGGTTCAAATCCCAGTAAGGGTATGGCTAGCTGATGAGAGCAAAATAACTTGAAATAGATCTATACTCATTATTATTATTATTATTATTATTATTATTATTATTATTTATTAGATTTGTATGCCGCCTCTCTCCGAAGACTCGGGGCAGCTCACAACAGTAATAAAAAACACAATAGTAATGGAATAAATCTAATATTAAAAAACATATAAAACTCTGTCATTATTTAAAAAACCAAACAGCATATTCATACCAAACATAAAACAAAGTATAAAAAAGCCTGAGGGAAAGGTGTCTCAACTCCCCCATGCCTGGCCGTATAAGTGAGTCTTGAGTAGTTTACGAAAGACAAGGAGGGTGGGGGCAGTTCTAATCTCCGGGGGGAGTTGGTTCCAGAGGGTTGGGGCCGCCACAGAGAAGGCTCTTCCTCTGGGGCCCGCCAAATGACATTGTTTAGTCGACGGGACCCGGAGAAGGCCAACTCTGTGGGACCTTATCGGTTGCTGGGATTCGTGTGGTAGCAGGCGGTTACGGAGGTACTCTGGTCCACTGCCATGTAGAGCTTTAAAGGTCATAACCAACACTTTGAATTGTGACCGGAAACCAATCGACAGCCAATGCAAGCCATGGAGTGTTGAAGAAATGTGGGCGCAAATCTTGGAAGCCCCACGATGGCTCTCACGGCTGCGTTCTGCACGATCTTAAGTTTCCGAACACTTTTCAAAGGTAGCTCCATGTAGAGAGCGTTGCATCTCCCTTCCTTTTCATTATCAGCAAAAAAGAAAATCCTGTGATGATGTTACCTAATCTGATAACAAAAAATTCAGAGAAACTAAATTAAAACAAGCTTGGAGAGCAAACCGCTGGCAAAATGTTAAGATAGATCCCAAAATTATAAACAGAACAGCTGCAAATAATTTGATTATGCTTCTCAAAGCTTTGCTCCTTGCCTTGGGGGGTAAAAACAAATTCAGATGTTGACAATGCATATCAACAATGCAACCCATATCAACAAACAGGCATAGTTTTCACCTTTCAGTTTTATGTAATAATGCTTTTATCTAAACTTCATGAACCCAGGGTCCCCAGTTCTTGATGTTTAGATACATTCCAGATTAAAATATTCAGTGCATAGCAATTGATCCGAGCAGTATTTGTTTTTTAAAATTCTATTGATGTCCCTTCAAATGTGACAATAATAATCCTAAATCTATACCGCCTTCCAGTCCTTGAATTGCATCGACTTCTAAGGAGACATCATAAAATGATACCGTAAATACAGTCTTTTCAAGGCAACCTCTACAATCAGGGCAATTTTAAACATTTCTTCTGATGTAATTAAAACCGATTCAGTCAACAAGATTTCAAACATTAAAGGGAAAAAAAATACTCTTAAGACTGCATTTAAAGGTAATTTCTGCAATGCATCATGGAATGGCCCCTTACGAACCTGCAATCGGAGATCAGCATAACACAGAGAAGAATTTTAATTAGCACGAAGCTCGATGTGTTTTGTACATTTGCAGTGTTTTGTTTGAAGTGAGGGACAAACAAGCACAGAAGAAGGAGAATTTAGCTGGGCTGAGGAAAGGCAATCTACTTCATTGAGAAATGGAAAGTCCTTTTTAAAATCTGATGCTCAATTGAACTGGAAGGCAGCTAAAGTGGTCCTTTAGCTAGAGCAATAGGTCTGGATTTGCATTTCTGCTTAAAATAAAATGGATTGTATGTTTCTGGTCCAGTTATATCTTAGTCCAGGGGTGCATCATGTGACAGCAATATGACGCCATGAGTTTGATATCCGTGTCTTAGAAACATAGAAGACTGACGGCAGAAAAAGACCTCATGATCCATCTAGTCTGCCCTTATACTATTTTCTGTCTTTTATCTTAGGATGGATATATGTTTATCCCAGGCATGTTTAAATTCAGTTACTGTGGATTTTTCAACCACGTCTGCTGGAAGTTTGTTCCAAGGATCTACTACTCTTTCAGTAAAACAATATTTTCTCATGTTGCTTTTGATCTTTCCCCCAACTAACTTCAGATTGTGTCCCCTTGTTCTTGTGTTCACTTTCCTATTAAAAACACTTCCCTCCTGAACCTTACTGAACCCTTTAACATATTTAAATGTTTCGATCATGTCCCCCCTTTTCCTTCTGTCCTCCAGACTCTACAGATTGAGTTCATTAAGTTTTTCCTGATACGTTTTATGCTTAAGACCTTCCACCATTCTTGTAGCCCGTCTTTGGACCCGTTCAATTTTGTCAATATCTTTTTGTAGGTGAGGTCTCCAGAACTGAACACAGTATTCCAAATGTGGTCTCACCAGCACTCTATATAGCGGGATCATAATCTCCCTCTTCCTGCTTGTTATTCCTCTAGCTATGCAGCCAAGCATCCTACTTGCTTTCCCTACCACCTGATTGCACTGTTCACCCATTTTGAGACTGTCAGAAATCACTACCCCTAAATCCTTTTCTTCTGAAGTTTTTGCTAACACAAAACTGCAAATACAATACTCAGATTGAGGATTCCTTTTCCCCAAGTGCATTATTTTACATTTGGAAACATTAAACTGCAGTTTCCATTGCTTTGACCATTTATCTAGCAAAGCTAAATCATTTACCATATTACAGACACCTCCAGGAATATCAACCCTATTGCACACTTAGCCTCATCCAAGGACTCTTGTTCATAAACAGTGTTTCTCAACCTCAGCGACTTGGACTTCAAGTCCCAGAATTCCCCAACCAGCTTGCTGGCTGGCTGGAGGATTCTGGGAGTTTGTTTGTTTAGATTTGTATGCCGCCCTTCTCCAAAAACTTGGGGCGGCATACAAATCTCAGAGTTGACGTCCATATGTGTTAAAGTTGCTGAGGTTGAGAAACACTGATTATAATGATAGGCTCCCTGGAGAATGGGCAGGGTACAAATAAATATAATAAAGCCAAAGTTTTTCTCAAATTTAAACTATTATCCAAAGCACTAAGAAGGCAAGACAAGAATCAATGATTGAAAACTGAATAAAGAGAGAAGTAACCTAGAAACTAGGAATTTAGAAATTTCCTAACAGTGAGAGCAATTTAACCAGTGGAATAGTTTGCCTTCAGAAGATGTGGGTGTGCCACCACTGAAGGCTTTTAGGAAGAGATTGGACAGCCATAGTCTAAAATGGTATAGGATCTCCTGCTTGAACAAAGGGGTTGGACTAGAAGACCTCCAAGGTCCCTTCCAACTCTGATATTCTGTATTCTGTATCACTCTTTTTGCCTGGACCAGATAAAAAACTGATGATTTATAATAAATGCAGAGCTGATCCAATACAATAATGCAGCGGTCCCCAAACTACGGCCCGTGGGCCGGATGCGGCCCGCTGAGGTCTTTTAACCAGCCCGCGGCAGCACACGAGATTTTACTGATCGATATAATAAAAGGGACAAATAGAGAGGGAGAGAGAAATAAAGAGGAGAGGTAGAAATCAGAAAGGGAGAAATAGAGAGGGGGGGGGAGAGAGAAAGTGTGAGAAATACAAAGAGGGAGAGTTAGAAAGAGAGCAAGTGAGAGAAAGAGAGAAGAGAGAGAAAGGAAGAGGGAGAGATGGAAAGAGAGAGAGAGAGAAAGAGAAAAATGAGAAAATGATGAAGGGAAAGAACGAGGGAGAGGAAAATGAAACAAATGAGAGAAAAGGAAGAGGGAAGAGAAAAGTGGAGAGGAGGGAGGGAGGGAGGGAAGGAAGGAGAAATGGAGTTTGTTGATTTAAGTTTAAATGTACTTGTTAATAAAGAAGTATACATTACTTTATTACTTAATTATTAATTACTTAATTACTTATTACTTCTTTATTTTAAATATTGTATTTGTTCCCATTTTGTTTTTTACTTTAAATAAGGTACGTGCAGTGTACATAGGGATTTGTTCATAGGTTTTTTTTAATAGTCCGGCCCTCCAACAGTCTGAGGGACAGTGAAATGGCCCCCTGTGTAAAAAGTTTGGGGACCCCTGCAATAATGCATCACGAAGATTAGTTAACCCATCCCTCTATTTTAACCAGCATAGTACCTTAACATTTCCAGCTAAAGATTCTTACTTTTCCTTTTTGCTCTCCCTTACGCATTTCCACTCTTTCATTTATTGGTCTGATCCCTGTTCCCAACTTTTAATTTAATAATGGAATTTATTTTTAAGCTGGATAAGATCAAAACAGTCTCCTTAGCATATGCTATAAGCCAATTCAATATTTGACTTGCTAATTTTTCACTGAGCTATGAAATAATATCCTTCATATTGTTCCTTTTGGCACAGTATGGGATGCATCTCAAATGAAAACAAGAGATATGTTTCATTCTCCAGGTGGAGATATCAGGGTTGGCCTTCAAAATTGTGCTTGGAACTGGGGTGATCCAGATGCATCAGTTCTTTTAACTTTGGTGGAAGTGGCTGAACTGCAGCTAGATGGCTGAGAAATGGGTCTAATGATAATAGCAGTAGCACTTATATACCAATTCAAAGTGTTTTACAGCCCCCTCTGAGCAGTTTACAGAGTCAACATACTGCCCTCCACAATCTGGGTCCTCATTTTATCAACCTCAAAAGGATGGAAGGCTGAATCAATCTTGAGCCACTCAGGATCGAACTCCAGGCAGTGAGCAGAATTAGCCTGGAATACCACATTGTAACAATAAATCAATTGCAAAAGGCAGCTTTAATTAAAACAGCAATATCTTTAACATCATTGAACCTTTACCTATGCCAGGTCCTTGGGAAACACTTGATCAATGGCTAAAAATGCCCAATCTAGTCTAAAAATCTAATTAACTGTGAAAACAATTGCAATTATTATTATTATTTATTATTATTATTATTATTATTATTATTATGTCAGTACAACACAGCAAACGAGATCACTATGCTGGATTTCGTATTTCATCACCAGTCGGGCGCTTCCCAAGCACCTAGGACTGCGTGATGTAGCGGCGAATTATGTTTGCCAATCCCAGTAATTTTTGCAATTGACAAATGGAGATTTTGTCAATTCCAATGGTTTTCAAATGTCCGCTGAGATCCTTTGGCACTGCACCCAGCGTGCCAAGTACCACTGGGACCACTTTCACTGGCTTATGCCAGAGTCGTTGCAGCTCGATTTTTAGATCTTTGTATTTCACTAATTTCTCCAGCTGCTTCTCCTCAATTCTGCTGTCTCCTGGGATTGCGATGTCGATGATCCATACTTTCTTTTTCTCCACAATCAGGATATCTGATTTATTTATTTATTTATTTATTTTATTACTTGGATTTGTATGCCGCCCCTCTCCGAAGACTCGGGGCGGCTCACAACATGTAGAAACAAATCATAAGTTATTATTATTATTATTATTATTATTATTATTATTATTATCCCCAATGAAGCATTGTCTTGGTGTTGTTGTGGGCAGTAGCGGGTTGCTACCGGAACAGATAAGGACGCTGCACCGATAGTGAAAATTGAGCTGTGCACTCAGCTTTGCTTCTCTTGCATGTGCGTGCACTTGCCCCAGCAAGATTTTGCTTCGGTGTATGCGCATGTGGGAACGCACGTGCCCACGAGATTTTGGTGATCACAAAATTAGATTTAGATTAGATTTATTGGATTTATATGCCGCCCCTCTCCGCAGACTCGGGGCGGCTCACAATGGCAAAACAGTACATAATGACAAATCCAATACCCACCAATCCAATTACAATTTTAGGCTAAAAAAATCATAAAAACAACCCCAGAATATATAAAAACAAGCACACAATCAATCAAACACCAGAACAACATGGGCAAGGGGGAGATGTTTCAGTTCCCCCATGCCTGACGGCAGAGGTGGGTTTTAAGGAGTTTGCGAAAGGCAAGGAGGGTGGGGGCAATCCTAATCTCAGGGGGGAGCTGGTTCCAGAGGGTCGGAGCCGCCACAGAGAAGGCTCTTCCCCTGGGTCCCGCCAGACGACATTGTTTAGTCGACAGGACCAGGAGAAGGCCGACTCTGTGGGACCGAACCGGTCACTGGGATTCGTGCGGCAGAAGGCGGTCCCGGAGATATTCTTGTCTGGTGCCATGAAGGGCTTTATAGGTCATAACCAACACTTTGAATTGTGACTGGAAACTGATTGGCAACCAATGCAGATTCCTTCAAAATCTTTTACTTCCTGCACATGCACAGAAGCAAACTCTCGCTGGAATGCATGCGGGCGCAAAGAGAAGAGAAGTTCCACGCGCAGCGCATCAGTAGCAGCAACCACGCCTGGTTATGGCGCTTATGTGTGCTCTGAGGAAGATGAGAGTCATGCCAAAGGTTCAATCATGCTGGACAGCTTTATCAGAAGAATGTCAGATGCAGAATGGTCTCTCCCATAAAGAAGACATAACTTATAAAAACATATACAGTAATACCTCTACTTACGAACTTCATTCGTTATGTGACCAGGTTCTTAAGTAGAAAAGTTGGTAAGTAGAAGCAATTTTTCCCATAGGAATCAATGTAAAAGCAAATAATGCATGCAATTGGGGAAACCACAGGGAGGGCGGAGGCCCTGTTTCCTCCCAGGAGATTCCTAGAGAAGCCCCACGGAGGCTTCTCCCCACCTTTTCTGGCCCTGTTTCCTCCCAGAAAATTCCTAGAGGGGCCCCACAGAGGCTTCTCCTCGCCTTTTCTGGCCCTGTTTCCTCCCAGGCGATTCCTAGAGAGGCCCCACGGAGGCTTCTCTCTGCCTTTTCCAGTTACAGTTTCAGAGGCTCGGGTTTGTAAGTGAAAAATGGTTCTTGAAAAGAGGGGGGAAATCTTGGACACCTGGTTCTTATCTAGAAAAGTTCATAAGTAGAGGCGTTCGTAGGTAGAAGTACCACTGTACCGGCTTCCTCATTGTCCAGGCCAACAAGGACCGCCGTAGTAGGTGATGGAATCCCTGGATATCTGGTGACAAGAAGGCTATAGAGCTCAAAACTGAAGTTGTATGTAAAGACACCATCGAAAATAGAGTCTGATTCCTAAACATTGTCTGAATATAGAGCCAAGTTATTGTAACCGAGTTTGGAATGGTCAACTATTGCCATCCTTACCATCAATCCAGGAGGGATAGTGAAAAGTGAAAGAATCAAGATGCTCTATGAAAATAACATCAAAAGTTTGGATTGAAGAGAATTGCCACAAATACCTGGGCATCCTTCAAGCTGACATGAATACATAACAGGAGTGAAGGAGATCTTAAAGTCCAAACTCAATGAAGGAAATAATTTCAAGGTAATTAACACCTGAGCAATTCTAGTCATTAGAGTCACAGCTGGAATAGTGAAGTAGTCTCAAGCAGAACTAAAAGCCCTGGATAGGAAGACCAGGAAAATAATAACAATGAATCATGCTCTTCATACACGCCGCAACATTGACAGACTCCGGAGCATGGGTGAGCATGGAATGTGGCAAGGATACCAAACAGTTGGAGAAGAAAAAAACATAGAAACATAGGAGATTGACGGCAGAAAAAGACCTCACGGTCCATCTAGTCTGCCCTTATACTATTTTCTGTATTTTATCTTAGGATGGATATATGTTTATCCCAGGCATGTTTAAATTCAGTTACTGTGGATTTACCAACCACGTCTGCTGGCATTGGAAGAATCCTCAATTTATAACTGTATTTCAGTCTGGAATTAGGATTGCAAAACATGTTGGTCATTAAGCAGCTCACTTTGTGACCACATCTGATTTTGTCAACTTTTTTTGCAGCAGTCATTAAGTAAAAACAGTTGTGAGATAAGATGACACAGACATTAAGCAAAACCTTATCCGCAATCAGCAGTTTTGCCAGAAACCAGATTTAAACAGTTTTGCCAGAAACAATCCTAAGCTGCATCAACAGGGGAATACACTCCAAGACCAGGAAAGTCTTAATACCACTCTACTACGCCCTGGTCCGACCACACCTGAAGTACTGTATTCAGTTCTGGTCACCACACTTCAAAAGAGATATTGAAACTCTGGAGAAGGTGCAAAAAAGAGCAACCAAGATGATTAAGGGACTGGAAACCAAGACTTATGAAGAGAGACTGAGGGAACTGGGCATGGATAGCCTAGAGAAAAGGAGGGCCAGAGCGGACATGATAGCAGTCTACAAGTATACGAGGGGATGTCACAGAGAGGAGGGGATCACTTTATTCTTCAGGGCACCAGAGGGCCGGACGAGGAACAACGGCTGGAAGCTGACCAAGGAGAGATTCAACATGGAGATGAGGAGGAACTTCCTGACGGTCAGAGCGATCAACCAATGGAACAACCTACCAGCGGACGTTGTGAACTCCAACACTCTGGACATTTTTAAGAGAAGATTGAACTGCCACTTGACTGGTGTACTATAGGGTTCCTGCTTGGGCAGGGGGTTGAACTCGATGGCCTTCATGGTCCCTTTCAACTCTAACAATCAATCAATCAATAAATAAATAAATAAACAAACAAACAAAGAAACATTGGTCTCTGGACAAAAAAACCCCCTTGAGGTCATGTGACCATGGGACACTACAAGCAATCCAAAATTCAATCGTATGAATGGAGGGGTGGACCTAGCTGTCAAAACATCAAATATGGATTGTAAGCAGCCCTGGGGCGACCTGTCATAACTTGAACCCACGACTAACCAGTCATAAGTTGAGGACTTGCTATATCTGGAGGACAGTGAAGGAGGCACAAAACACCACAAAGGCTTACCGAATACCAAAGAGACAAAATGAAAAAATGAAAAGAGACATGACAAGAAAAATTATTACATGGCCAGTACATTTTTTATAAAAAATGAATTGAAAGCAGGAAATTAGAAGAAAGTCACAATTTAGGGGCTAATTCTAACTCCACAAGACCAGCTTTAAAAGCTTTAAAAACAGATGTGTATGTTAAGTTGTTGAGGAGTGTGCATAGTAATCTCTGAGTAGTCAAAGATACACATACACAGAGAAAACGTGGAGGTGGCAGATATCCTGCTGGTAGACCAGAGATGCTACTAATAAGTCCTCGGAGAGAGATGGCATATAAATCAAATCAAATCCAAATAAATGAATATTTCAGTAATATAATCCAGATACATTAAATATATAAAGTACTATTTACTTTGGCAGCTGCCTTTCATGCCTCTAAAGTAGGATTTGAACTCACAGTCTCCTAGTTTTCTAGTCTGGTGCCTTAGCCACTGAATCAAACTCTGGCACTGGGAAGGAAGGTGAAAATAATTACAGAGTTGGAAGGGACCTTGGAGGTCTTCTAGTCTGTTCTGCCTGGCCGACGGGCCACCCGACAAGGCAATTATACAAACACACACACACACAAGCTTGCAAAAAGCAAAAAGTTTCTTTATGTACCAAATTGGCTTAATGCCACAGCAACCGTAAGAGGAATGCTGGTTTATGAGTCCCAGGGTCAGAGTTAATGACTCAAGCTGGCAACAGAAGTCTTTCTGGCTTATGTCAGCCAATTACTCACTTAGCTTGAGTGTCAGAATTTTCAAAAGTGTCCAAAGGAAAAACGAAACCACAAGCATCAATCTCTCTCTCAAATCTGAACGATAGGTTCCCACACTGACTTCTGCAAGCCCTCCTCATTAAGCCAGACAGGTCTTCTTTGATCTTACAGACCCGACTCCTCTGAGTCAAAATCGGTGGCCAGAGGACCTGGCCTTGAACCAACCACAACATAGTCCAGCCTCCTGCTCAAGCATATACCATTTCAGACAAATAGAAGAATCATCTGCACTGTTTACCTAGGAGGGGTCAGGGCCAGTAATGGGCAGCCAATTTTTTTACTGCCACACTGTGGGTGTGGCTTATTTTGTGGGTGTGGCTTAATGGTCATGTGACTGGGTAGGAGTGGCTTGCCGGCCATGTGACCAGGTGGGAGTGACTTGAACGATCATCATCGTTCAAGTGAACTGTTAAATCGTTGCCTTACAACCTTTCCAGTGTTGCTCACTGGTGTGACAATTTGCTTCGTGTTTCCCGCGCTCTCCTTCCTGGATGCCCCCCCCCCCGCCTCAGGCTGGGTAGCTAGGTGAATGGGTGCTGCCAGAAGCATAAATGCTGCCAGCGCCGCTTCCACCCATGCCTTCTGCTTGCATCTCAGGCGGGAGGTGGCCGCCTGATGTTGGAAGGGAGCCCGGCAGGAGAGAGGGAAGCTCATCCGAGGCCAGGAAGGAGGAAAGAGGAAAAAAGCAAGGAGCGCAGCAGTAGGGAAAAAAAGGAGAGCTGAGACTAGACCAGTAATCCAGGAAATGACAGCCGCCGATCAGCTGGAGCTGCGCACACATCTTCATTTCCACCGATGGAACTGCGTTCCACCCCGTCCTGCCTGCTGCCCACCCCTGGTCAGGGTCCATAATCCAGATGTTGGGGTGGATGTTGGATGATTCCGCCCCCCACCATCATTGGAAAGTGCCTGTGGATTAATTACTCATCATGGAAGCCTCAGCTCAGTGTGTGGGAAGAGAGACAAAGCTGGCTAGAGACTACAAGTCCCCTTTCGCAAAGGTGGCTAGAAAATAACCCAGCTTCTAAACCTCCATCCTTCGGTGAACGTCTCCCCTTGTTGGTCTTCTAAACCAAAGTTTGCTTTTACGAAATTTCACCACATTTCCTAGATATTTACTGCTCTCTAAAGTGCGCGAGAGGCGAGGAGAACTCAGCCAGCGCGCGGGGGAATCTATTTCTAGCCTCAGGCCAGCCGGGGAGCTAATTTTACCGGCTCCGCTCCACTTTGCTTGCCATTTATAACCCAAGAATGTCAAATGGCGTATTAAACAAGTGGCAAGCAAATGCCAGCAAAGGACTTAATCAGCGAAGCCCATTATTTGTGTCGGAGCAAAATTATTCCCACCAGGCATTAAAAAGAAAGCACAACAGGCACCCTAAAATAACCTTCCTGCGACACGGAGGTGTTTCAGAAATAGAAACCGCACACATTGTGCATAGGGAAGGGAAAGACTGGGGTCGGGGATATTTTTTTTCCACCCTGCTCTGTGAAATTGTTCCATACGATAGTGTAGCAGAAGTTTGGACTTTTAGGAATCCTTAAAAGTGTTTCATTCTAATTAACACACACATACACACACATACACCTGTGTCATATTTGTTTGTTTGTTTGTTTGTTTATTTTATTTATTTTATTCATTTTATTCATTTTATTCATTTTATTCATTTTATTCATTTTATTTTTTTATTTATTGCATTGTATGCCGCTCCTCTCCGTAGACTTGGAGCGGCTAACAACAATGATAAAAACAGCATGTAACAATCCAATCCAATACTAAAATAACTAAAAAAAAACTTATTATAAAAAACAAACATACACACAAACATACCATGCATAAATTGTAAAGGCCTAGGGGGAAAGAGTATCTCAGTTCCCCCATGCCTGACGGCAGAGGTGGGTTTTAAGAAGTTTACGAAAGGCGAGGAGGGTGGGGGCAATTCTAATCTCTGGGGGGAGTTGGATCCAAAGGGCCGGGGCTGCCACAGAGAAGGCTCTTTCCCTGGGTCCCGCCAAACGACATTGTTTAGTTGACGGGACCCGGAGAAGGCCCACTCTGTGGGACCTAACTGGTCACTGGGATTCGTGCAGCAGAAAGTGGTCCCTGAGATAATCTGGTCCGGTGCCATGAAGGGCTTTATCTTGTATTCCTTCCATCAAGGTCTCTTACTCAGTCGCTGAGGCATGAGCCAGAATGTAGGAATAACGTCCTATTTATTTATTTGTTTACTTATACTGTTCATCTAGGCATATTCTGGAGCAGAGGTCTCCAATCTTGGCATCTCTAAGCATTTTGGACTTCAATTCCCAGAATTCAGCTCTGGGAGTTGAAGTCCACAAGTCTTAAAGCGGATGCCTCAGGAGACCAAAAATGGATCCGTTTTTGGTCTCTCCCACCTCCAGTAGCACTCTGCAGGCCAAAAATGGAGCACATGGGGATCTTCTGGGGCGTCGGGCCTTGTTTTTTACCTCACACCTCCAGAAGATAGAGAGAAAGAGAGAGAAAAGAGAGACAGAGAGAGAGAGGAAGAGAGAGACAAAAAGAAAGAGGTAGTGATTAGGGGTACTGATTTCCGACAGTCTCAAAATGGGTGATCAGTGCGCTCCGGCGGTAGGGAAAGCAAGTAATGATAATAATAATAATTTATTAAATTTGTATGCCGCCCCTCTACGTAGACTCCGGGAGGCTCACAACAAAATAGTGACAGTGTAACAAATCTAATATTAAAAACATTCTAAAACCCAACAAGTAGAATGCTTGGCTGCATAGCTAGAGGTATAACAAACAGGAAGAGGGAGATTGTGATCCTGCTGTATAGAGCGTTGGTGAGACCACATTTGGAATACTGTGTTCAGTTCTGGAGACCTCACCTACAAAAGGATATTGACAAAATTGAAAGGGTCCAAAGACGGGCTACAAGAATGGTGGAAGGTCTTAAGCATAAAATGTATCAGGAAAAACTTAATGAACTCAATCTGTAGAGTCTGGAGGACAGAAGGAAAAGAGGGGACATGATTGAAACATTTAAATATGTTAAAGGGTTAAATAAGGTTCAGGAGGAAAGTGTTTTTAATAGGAGAGTGAACACAAGAACAAGGGGACACAATCTGAAGTTAGTTGGGGGAAAGATCAAAAGCAACGTGAGAAAATATTATTTTACTGAAAGAGTAGTAGATCCTTGGAACAAACTTCCAGCAGACGTGGTTGGTAAATCCACAGTAACTGAATTTAAACAAGTGTTGGTTATGACCTATAAAGCCCTACATGGCATCGGACCAGAATACCTCTGGGACCGCCTTCTGCCGCACGAATCCCAGTGACCGATTAGGTTCCACAGAGTTGTCCTTCTCCGGGTTCCGTCGACTAAATAATGTCATCTGGCGGGCCCCAGGGGAAGAGCCTTCTCTGTGGGGGGCCCTGCCCTCTGGAACCAACTCCCCCCAGAGATAAGAACTGCCCCCACCCTCCTCGCCTTTCATAAGTTGTTGAAAATTCACTTTGGCCCCCAGGCATGGGGAAATTGACACCTCCCCTAACTACTTGGTTTATGTATGGTTTGATTGGGTTGTTGATTATTTTATTATAAGGATTTTAAATTGTGTTTTTAAACATTGGATTTGTACATTGTTTATGATTGTTGTGAGCCGCCCCAAGTCTTCGGAGAGGGGCGGCATACAAATCTTATTAATAATAATAATAATAATAATAATAATTATTATTATTATTATTATTATTATTATTATTATTATTATTATTAGGCAGGTCGTGCGCGCATTCAGCACCCAAGGAAACAGAAGTTATCCATCACTGCCCCATGGTCACAGTCACAGTCAATGCTGGCTCTCTCGGAGATGACCACTGCCCTCTAGAGTCGGATGCAACTGGACAGAGGAAAGCTTTACCTTCTACCCAAAAAGATGAAGGGGAAGATATTCCATCCTTCCCGTTCTTCAATGTGCTACATCCGGCCTCAGCCTTGAAGGATGTTGTAGGGCCACCTGATTTTGCCCTCTGCCGGCAGTCAAATTTCAGGGGAATGGGTGGACCACACATTTTCCTTGTTGATGGGCAGTTGGTGTCCTCCTTACAAATAAGTTTAGCCAATGAGGACATTTAGAGCTTTTTCTTGGGAGCATAGAGAGATGGCTTTCCCCAGCATGTTGTTGTTATTATTTCAATCTCTCTCTCTCTTTTAATTAAACCTACTTATTAGCTTACCGGGATTCCCATTGTATGGTCCTTCTGTGCTGTGAACATCATAAATTAAGGTTGTCTGTCAGATACCGGCAGTAGCTCATTTTTGTGGCTTGGAAAGCTAATTGTTCCGTTTATTGTTTTTAACAGCGCTAATCCAAACTTCATTTTCTCTTTAATTGTCAATTTAGGCAGGCTAGCTTGTTTTTAATATCAGACAGAGTGATGGAAACAGAAGTGCCTGGAAGATGTCAGCGATTACTCCGTGACATGCAAATATTGGAGTGGGGAGTGCGTATGCTTTTCCGGATAATAATTAGTTTTAAAGAAACAGGATCTTGGATTTATGTGCTGCATATATTTCCTAGCTAGTCAGATACAAGGGATTGCATACTGCTCAAAAAAATAAAGGGAACACTTAAATAACACATCCTAGATCTGAAGGAATGAAATATTCTCATTGAATATTTCATTTGCACAACTATTCCATCTACACAACAGCATGTGAAATTGACTGTCAATCAGTGTTGCTTCCTAAGTGGACAGTTTGATTTCACCAAAGTTTGATTTACTTGAAGTTATATTCTGTTTTTTAAGTGTTCCTTTTATTTATTTATTTTTGAGCAGTGTACATTGGCCTGGAAAGTAGATTCTGAGATTCTAGCTTGCATAGAATCAAATAATGCAGAGGGTCGGGGCCGCCACAGAGAAGGCTCTTCCCCTAGGTCCCGCCAGACGACATTGTTTAGTTGATGGGACCCGGAGAAGGCCAACTCTGTGGGACCTAACCAGTCACTGGGATTCGTGTGGCAGAATACAGGCAGAATATAGTGTAAGGGCAGACAAGATGGTCCATGAAGTCTTTTTCTGCCGTCAGTCTTCTATGTTTTTATGTTTCTATATCATAAAGCAAATTACATGGTCATTAAGCAAACCATCTAGTCACAAAGGCAAATAAAGTCACAAAATGTGATTACATAGTCCTGAGACCCTGCAACCTGTCATAAATGCAAGCTAGGTTGCCAAATGCCCCAAAGAGGTTTTCATGTAACCATGAGAATGCTGTGACAATTGTCAACACGAGGGCCGGAATGTAAGTTACTGTTTTCAGTGCTGTTACACTTTTGGCTGCTAAATAAGACAGCGATAGCGTTTAGACTTATACAGTACATACCGTTTCATAGTGCTTTTACAACCCTCTCTAAGCGGTTTATTGCCCCCAACACTCTGGGTCCTCATTTTACCCACCTTGGAAGGATGGAAGGCTGAGTCAACCTTGAGCCGGTGGCGAGGTTTGAACTGCAGAACTACATCTAGCAGTTAGCTGAAGTAGCCTGCAGTGCTGCACTCTAGCCACTGTGCCACCCTAGCTCATATAAGGTTGTAAGTATAATTCAAAAGGTTATATAAACATAAATATAAAAGATTATAAGTCAAGGACTATCCACATTCTGTTGTTACCAAGACCAATATTGCTTTTTAGTTTTCAGGATTCAGACTTCGCTTCTGTGGCCATTTTTTTGTGAAATCAGAAGAACCTGCTGGGCTGATGGCTCACAATTCAACACAAGTGGCTCGTGGCTTTTATAGTCTCTCTCCTTTTCTACCTGGCCCAACATCCTCCCTCGACACGTCTATAGAGATTCTCATGTCTCATTCTAGAATCTATAGAGATTCTCAATGCAGCTGCGAGAGCAATCATGGGCTTCCCTAAACAGGCCCATGTTACTCGAACACTCCGCAGTCTGCATTGGCTGCCGATCAGTTTCCGGTCACAATTCAAAGTGTTGGTTATGGCCTATAAAGCCCTTCATGGCACCGGACCAGAATATCTCCCGGACTGCCTTCTGCCGCATGAATCCCAGCAACCCGTTAGGTCCCACAGAGTTGGCCTTCTCCGGGTCCCGTCGACTAAACAATGTTGTCTGGCGTGACCCAAGGGAAGAGCCTTCTCTGTGGTGGCTCCGACCCTCTGGAACCAGCTCCCCCCAGAGATCAGGATTGCCCCCACCCTCCTTGCCTTTCGTAAACTTCTTAAAACTCACCTCTGCCGTCAGGCATGGGGGAATTGAAACATCTCCCCCTTGCCCATGTAGTTTTTGTGTATGATTCGATTGTGTGTTGTTTTTTATATATTGGGGTTTCTTTTTTTGGAATTTTAATCTAAAACTGTAACCTAGATTTTTAAATATTAGATTTGTTACTATGTATTGTTCTTCACCATTGTTGTGAGCCGCTCCGAGTCTGCAGAGAGGGGCGGCATATAAATCCAATAAATCTAATCTAATCTAATCATGTC
This sequence comes from Erythrolamprus reginae, assembly GCF_031021105.1. Classification (NCBI taxonomy): domain Eukaryota; kingdom Metazoa; phylum Chordata; class Lepidosauria; order Squamata; family Dipsadidae; genus Erythrolamprus; species Erythrolamprus reginae. The sequence goes on from NC_091950.1 coordinate 414,219,037, forward strand.
AGCGTTCCAAGTAATGCACCCATAGAAAATAGAACTCTGAGGAAGGCAAATTCCTCAAAGAACAATTTATTAGATGCATTATATTGGCACAACTGGTGAAAACCGACTCTTGACAGTCCCCGCAGCTTTCATCTAACTAAAAATTAAAAGTTTCCCCTTTCCCCCAAGTCACTGGTCACACTGTCCAATCAAGATGGTAGCCGGTTGCCTGGTTACTTCATTCCTCTTCTGGCCCACCATCTGTCGGTGTGTCCTTGGTTCCCACAGGAAAATGTTTTTATTTTGGCTAAAAAACCTCATCTAGCTATTTCCCCAGTCCCCATCCCTTCTGCTTTGTGGCTACTTTGAAGCCTCCAAGATGGTTTCGGCCAGGTTGAAATCTTGGTCGTCCAAGTCATGGTTGTCCCAAAGGCAACTGGACTTCCTGGTTTTTATTTATTTATTTATTGTTAGAGTTGAAAGGGACCATGAAGGCCATCGAGTTCAACCCCCTGCCCAAGCAGGAACCCTATAGTACACCAGTCAAGTGACAGTTCAATCTTCTCTTAAAAATGTCCAGAGTGTTGGAGTTCATAGCGTCCGCTGGTAGGTTGTTCCATTGGTTGATCGCTCTGACCATCAGGAAGTTCCTCCTTATCTCCATGTTGAATCTCTCCTTGGTCAGCTTCCAGCCGTTGTTCCTCGTCCAGCCCTCTGGTGCCCTGGAGAATAAAGTGATCCCCTCCTCTCTGTGACATCCCCTCGTATACTTGTAGACTGCTATCATGTCCGCTCTGGCCCTCCTTTTCTCTAGGCTATCCATGCCCAGTTCCCTCAGTCTCTCTTCGTAAGTCTTGGTTTCCAATCCCTTAATCATCTTGGTTGCTCTTTTTTGCACCTTCCCCAGAGTTTCAATGTCTCTTTTGAAGTGTGGTGACCAGAACTGAATACAGTACTCCAGGTGTGGTCGGACCAGGGCATAGTAGAGTAGTATTAAGACTTCCCTGGTCTTGGAGTGTATTCCCCTGTTGATGCAGCTTAGGATTGTGTTGGCTTTTTTAGCTGCTGCTGCACATTGTTGGCTCATGTTTAGTTGATTGTCCACCAAGACTGAAGATGCTTCTTGGATGAGAAGCGAAAGGTCTTCAAGTGAAAAACAACAACAGAAAGTCCAGTTGCCTTTTGAAAAATCACTTCCCTCTTGTTGTAGTTCAGCCTGAGGCTGCTCAGGGACTGGCTGTGTCTCTGCTGGCTCCATGCCCGGAGGAGGATGACAGCAAAGAGGAGGGGGCTGAACAGTCGGACGGGGGAGAGGAAAATCAGGAATGGGATGAAGGAGAACAGCATGAGAGCCCCAGGGGGGGGGCTCTCCCCAGCCAGTAGTTTGGAGTCATTAGGTGATGAAGCTCAAACCATCATTGACATGCGACAGAGACGTCAGATCAAAGAAAGGAGCAGTTAAAGAAGTCTTATCAGCACTGAATTAGGAACAGCTGGGTTTGGGTGTGGTCCTCCTTAGCAGGGTTTAAAAGGCAGGCAAGCCCTTGAAGCCATGTGGAGTGTTATCAGTTTGGAGTTGCGTTATCCTGTCTTGTTTCTCGGCGTCTCTGTTCCTGGCTTGTGGCCCAGCAGCTTTGGAAGACCTGTGGGAGGTGTAGGTCTGCTATCTACAGCCTCGGCTCGGCAGCAAGAATTCTGTATTGCTGCATGGACTTTTGCCTTCGTGGATATATATGAAGATACAGCATTTTCCTGTTTGTAAGGACATTTTCTGTTACCTGTGTTTTTCTTGAATTTTATAAAACTGCCTTTGCCTTTTACCAGTGTGTCTGGCTTCTCTTTTTGGGTTGGTATTGGCTTCTGGAGTGACCCAGACAGAACACCTCTACTTTTTCCCACAGTAAAAAACATGGGCACGTTGGCAATGGAGGCCTCCTGTGCCAATCCTCAACTCTGGCCAGTTCAGAGCCATTTGTGAGAAGCTAGAAAGTTGACAACTGCGTTGGCAGAATACTAGACGTTTCATGTCTTATTCCTTGATGAAATATTACAAGCTGAATAAATAAGATACACCGTGAGACTTCGTAGCCGGAGGTGGGGGGTTGGTGGGGGAAGCGTGTGGGTGGTTTTGTTTTAAATACTCCCATTGACAGTCAGTTAACCTTTACGTTACCTAAATGCAAATTGCACCAACCTGAAATTTTCGCTGACAGGTTGCCTAGAAACGGGCAGTTGGTTACTAGAACACAATGGATTCTCTGCTACCGATAGCACTATTAGAAATAGAGTCAGTTAGCAGCGCTCCAATGGTGCAATTATCAGTTTTGCACCTCCGCACACTTTTCCGTTCTTCCGTTCTTTTTCTCAAAGCCAAATATTTGCTTGGGCAAAACACTGGCACATTCTCGTAGGTATCTTGGTGGATTTGTGCACCACGGAAGAAAGTCTGATGAGAGCACTGGTCCAATCGCATCTAAAAACAAGATCCCGAATGAGAAGGGCCATGAAGCTGAGAAAATAAGAAGGGAGGTGTTTGAGAACTCTAAAACTAGCAAAAATAGAAGGGGATCTGGATGCGTTGAAGAGGGAATCTTTCCCCGCCATCAAGCCAGAAGTGAGCCAAGTGAGTTCTGTAAATACTAAATATATTTGGACATAAACTTGTCGTGTGTTTGCATGTAGGAACAGGCAGTGATGGCCAATCTTTTGAACAAACATATCCAAAATTCAGAAAATGCCTAACTTGACATTTCCGGTGTGTTCCAACCGACTCTGGACAAAAGACAAACAATTCATAGCAAGGAGTAATAAATAAATAAATTTTTGTTTAGTAAATAAATACTTAAATATTTGTATTTCTCCCCCTACACACACGCACACACAAAAGCCTATCCAAGTTGCTCTCATGCAGCCTTCTGACTGTTGGAGGGAAGAAATCAGGAGGCAGGATAGAGTTCAAAAGCCCTATGAGTTTATTCCAGTGTATGGAGATTCTCAGTCATTCAGGTCGATTACTGCAACGCTCTCTACATGGGGATACCTTCAGATTGTGCAGAATGCAGCCGCGAGAGCCATCGTGGGTCTTCCAAGATTCGCCCATGTTTCCTCAACACTCTGTGGCTTGCATTGGCTGCCGATCAGTTTCCAGTCACAATTCAAAGTGTTGGTCATGACCTTTAAAGCCCTACATGGCTTTGGACCAGACTACCTCCGGAACCGCCTGCTACCGCACGAATCCCAGTGACCGATAAGGTCCCACAGAGTTGGCCTTCTCTGGGTCCTGTCGACTAAACAATGTCGTTTGGCGGGCCCTAGGGGAAGAGCCTTCTCTGTGGCGGCCCCGGCCCTCTGGAACCAACTCCCCCTGGAGATTACGGTAGAATTGCCCCACCCTCCCTGTCTTTCGTAAACTACTCAAGACTCATTTATACCACCAGGCATGGGGGAGTTGAGATATTCCTTCCCCCTAGGCCATTACAAGTTATGGATGGTATGTTTTTGTGTATGTTTGGTTTTATAATAAGGGTTTTTAGTTGTTTTATTATTGGATTGTCACATGCTGTTTTTATCATTGTTGTTAGCTGCCCCGAGTCTACGGAGAGGGGCGGAATACAAATCCAATAAATTATTATTATTATTGTCCGAAAAGTGCTTTTTCAAGAGGCACCTGGACTTTCCTGTTATTCCTTGAAGATGTTTTGTTTCTCATCCAAGAAGCCAAAGAAACTTTTTGAATGAGAAGTGAAACATCTTCAAAGAAAATGTTTAATGAAAAGGAGGGCCAGGGGAGACAGGATAGCAGTGTTCCAATATCTCAGGGATTTCCACAAAAAAGAAGGAGTCAACCTATTCTCCAAAGCACCTGAGGGTAGAATGAGAAGCAATGGGTGAAAGCTGAACAAGGAGAGAAGCAACTTAGAACTAAGGAGAAATTTCCCGACAGTTAGAATAATTGATCAGTGGAGCAGCTTCCCTCCAGAAGTTGTGAATGCTCCAACACTGGAAGTTTTAAAGAAAATGTTTGATAACCATCTGTCTGAAGTGCTGTAGGGTTTCCTGCCTAAGCAGGGGGTTGGACTCTAGAAGACCTCCAAGATCCCTTCCAACTCTGTTGTTGTTGTTATTGTATTATTATTATTATTGTTGTTGTTGTTATGTCAATACAACACAGCAAACGAGATCACTATGCAGGATTTCGTATTTCATCACCAGTCGGGCGCTTCCCAAACACCTAGGACTGTGTGATGTAGCAACAAATTATGTGTGCTGATCCCAGTAAAGCGGCCTTTTGCAATTGACAGATGGAGATTTTGTCAATTCCGATGGCTTTCAAATGTCCGCCGAGATCCTTTGGGACTGCACCCGGCGTGCCAAGTACCACTGGGACCACTTTCACTGGCTTATGCCAGAGTTGTTGCAGCTCGATTTTTAGATCTTCGTATTTCGCAAATTTCTCTAGCTGCTTCTCTTCAATTCTGCTGTCCCCTGGGATTGCGATGTCGATGATCCATACTTTCTTTTTCTCCACAATCATGATGTCTGGTGTGTTATGTTTCAAAATTCGGTCAGTATGAAGTTGGAAGTCTTACGGTAGTTTTGCTTGCTCATTTTCGACCACCTTTTTGGGCTTATGATCCCTTCAGTTCTTTGCCACTGGTGGATGGTAGTTCTGGCACAAGTTCCATTGGGTCATCTGTGCCACATTGTCATCATCATCATCATCATCATCATCATTATTACTACTATTTCCATGCATCTGACTTCAGTGCCCATTTGGATGGTTGTATCGTAGCTCTACACTTTGTCAACGTATTTTTCCTACCTGTCTAAGCTGCTTTTGTGCCTATTGACTCCTTGGAAATAATTTCCTGGCCTGCTTTTAAAACGTCCCCTTTACAAGAGACTGCTAAAAATAATTCCCAGCTCCACCCCGCATATCTTAACCTGTTCAGGATTTGATATTTTGTCTGAATTCATTTGCATTTCATTTCTACCTGTTTCTGCTTCATAGGTGGAATGTAAGAAAGCACAACCTAAAGAAGTGATGTTTCCACCAGGGACAAGAGGAAGAGCTCGCGGATTACCATATACTATGGATGCTTTTATGCTTGGCATGGGAATGTTGGGTAAGTTTGCACGAGAATGAATAATTGACTAGAATTTCAGCGTTCTGCGACGCTTACAATAGCTGAGCAATTTGACTGCTCTAATATTTATAGCTATTTTTACATTTCTCTTTTTGTTACCTTGTAAGCCGTCCAGCATCGCTTTGGATAGTGAGATGGACAGCACATACATTTAATAAATAAACATAATTGGCAAGGCCTTATTTAGTGCTTCATCACTGGATTATCAAATTCCTAGGTTCAGAATTTACCTAACTTATACAAGCTGCCACACCCACACGCTGGCTGGGCCCAAGTTACCTCTAGAATATCAGAATTAGCATTTAAATGGGTATTTCCAGGAGGCTGTTCTCCCCACATTCATTAAAAAAAATAAATTTATGGTTAAAAATCCTCCTTTTCTCCTTTTCTTTTTCAGGCTAGGGAGGGGAGAGTGAAGCCACAGTTTCTTGAAGGTATCTTTGACAGTTTAGCGGAGATAATTAAAAATCTTTGTGGCTTTAAATGGAACAAAAGCTGGAGGAGGCCTGTGGAGCAGTTTAATAGCATGGGTTGTGGCAATAATTAGAAGTTCCAAGGAGAAAAGATGGTATTTGAGCCCAGGCCATTGTGTCCAGAAAAATACTAATTAAACAGGATAAATTGTATTTAATAGTGAAAATCTATTTGTGCGATAGATCATTCTCAGTTATAATTGGCTCTCATTTGCTTTTACTTAGTTTTTTTCCCCCTGACATTACCTAAGAACTGCTTGGGGTCTATGTAAAAAGTATCTGTCCAGGTGTGCCTGTGGATACCCGAAGGTAGAGAGACAGACAGGTAAATCAGTGGAGAAGGATGTCAGGAAGCTCTTTCTACTCTATTAACATTTCTTTTCTTCCAGTTCCCTAGAAATAATGCTTTTACTTTTTCACCTAACCCCTCTTTACTTTGTTTTAGCAAGTTTATATTTCAGCCTTTCTTTGAGCTACACCTAGTGCAGAATCAATAAAGGAGAATATTTGTAGCTCAGGGTTGAGATCATAGTTCCCTCTAAGCTGAGCAGTGACCAATCGCTCACTTAAAAATCATCCTCAACTCAGAGTTTTCCAAACCTGCCCAGAAGCCGAGAGGGAAAGAGTGAGAGGGAAGGAGAGAGAGAGGAAGAGAGGAAGAGAGAGAAACAGATAGAAAAAAGAGAGGAAGGAAAAGAGAAAGAAAAAGAATGGGAGTAAGGAAGAGAGAAAGAAAATCAAAATCTAGTTTGAAACTAGCTCAACTATTTAAGTGGCATTTTGATATTGATAGAGTTGCCCTATTATGAGCTCACTGTTATAGACACACAGTACAATATTTTATTTTGAAATTCTCTGAGGCAAAACAGGGTGGTTTATTTATTTGTTTGTTTATTTGTTTGTTTATTTGTTTATTTATTTATTATTTCTGTGCCGCCCAGTCCCGAAGGGACTGCCGCTCAGACACTATACTTTTCTGCCGCCCCCCCCCCCAAAAAAAAAAATATTAGAGGGAACACTGGTTGAGATGCTGTCTGAGCTGGGTTGTTTTCTTACAGACTTTTCATTATCCAAATTAGATAACATCATACGTGCACTAGTTTGCATAAGGAAACGTCTCAAGCTCAGAGAGCCCCAAGGACTCCTCGTACAGAAGTGTTAAACAACACAATGAAGAATAGAGTTGGAAGGGACCTAGGAGGTCTTCTAGTCCAACCCCCTGTTCAGGCAGGAAACCCTATGTCCATGATGGCAAATCTATGGCCCGCATGCCACAACTGGCACACAGCTGTCTCTGTGGGCAAGTGAGCCATCACCGAGCTCAGCTCCACTGCACATGTGCACATGCCTCCCGCTGGCCAGCTGATTTTTGGGATGTGCGAGGGCAGAGCACATGCGGGAGACACATACACATGTGTGGGAAGGCTGTGGAGTGTACCACCATCCCACGGCCTGTTTTTGGTCCTGGGAGGCCTGCTAGGCCCAAAACAGGCAATGGGGGCAGCAACCCCTCATGGCCCGGTTTTGGTCCTGGGAGGCCTGCTAGGCCCAGAACAGGCAGGGGGGCATCAACCCCTCATGGCCCGTTTTTGATCCAAGGTTGCAGGGAGGCCTGCTAGGACCAAAACAGGTGGGGGAGGCAACAACCCCTCATGGCCCGTTTTTGGTCCTGGGAGGCCTGCTAGGCCCAAAACAGGCAGGGGGGCATCAACCCCTCATGGCCCGTTTTTGGTCCTGGGAGGCCTCTTAGGCCCAAAACAGGCAGGGGGGCATCAACCCCTCATGGCCCGTTTTTGGTCCTGGGAGGCCTGCTAGGCCCAAAACAGGCAATGGGGGCATCAACCCCTCATGGCCCGTTTTTGGTCCTGGGAAGGCCTGCTAGGCCCAAAACAGGCAATGGGGGACAGCAACAATCCCTCATGGCCCGTTTTTGGTTCTGGGAGGCCTGCTAGGCCCAAAACAGGCAATGGGGGGCAGCAACAATCCCTCATGGCCCGTTTTTGGTCCTGGGAGGCCTGCTAGGCCCAAAACAGGCAATGTGGGCAGCAACCCCCCATGGCCTGTTTTTGATCCAAGGATGCAGGGAGGCCTGCTAGGACCAAAATAGGCAGGGGGAGGGGTCTGGGAGGCATTGTACGTACATGCGTGGGTGAGCGTGTGCACATGCATGGGGGAGTGGGGGGATTGTGCGCGGGCGCATTGCATTATGGGTGCCGGCACCCATTATTGCATGCTTTGAGTGCACAGCGAGAAAAAGTCTAGCCCTCACTGCACTATATCACTTCAGACAAATAGCTGTCCAATTTCTTCTTTAAAACCTCCCACAACTTCAGGAGGCAAGTCGTTCCACTGATTAATTGTTCTCGCTGTGAGAAAATTCCTCCTTAGTTCTTGGTTGGATCTCTCTGCCAAGCCGGTGCAGAAGTTGGTGAGAAATTAACAGCTTGCCTCACTATCTATAGAAGGTCTGATGTTTATGGGAACTTGGGAGGGGGGATTTTCATGAGGGAACAGATGCAGCCACAAAGCATTCTTTCGAGGGGTTCAAGGCCATCCTATGCCCATCCACCTGGGCGGAAGCAGAAGGAGGACTGGCCACACTGGCACAATCTGAGTGGGCAACGTGACAAGTTTGTGGGTGGGGGACAAGGGATGTGAACTTTCAACTGGTGGGCAACTCAGATTCAGGTTTCCCAGTGTAGGTGCCACGATGGCTCTGACAATAAATTAGAACCTCGAGGAGCACTTTGACTCGGAGTCTGATTTAGTTCGGATGTTAGCTGGAACCTTGACACTCTCCTGGATTAGTTTCCATCCATTGCTTCTTGTCCTGCCTTCAGGTTCAGACACTTGTCTTCAAGTGTCTCTCTTTCTTTTGATCGCCCGTCTGTCTCCAAGTATAAGTTTCCTTTCCTCCCGGTGAGGTTCTCCATCACGTATGCTGTGGATATAGAGCGGGAAAATCACCCACTGTTGTGGTTAGCTCTGGCCCAGCTCCTGCCCCAAGGGCTGTGGATGTGGGGGAGACATCCACATGCTGCAGGCCTGTTTTGCCCCCGGTGGAATCTGCTGATGAAGGCTCCTCTGACCAAGAAGACATGAGTGACAGAAAGGAGGAGAGTGGGGCAGACAGCTCAGAAGGAGATCAATTATCTAGCTCCTCCCTGGATTCAGAACAAGCGTTAATGATACAGCCACGCTTGCAGAGAGCGATGCATAGGCAACAACAACTGAGAGATTATTATCAAAGAAAATGAGGCCACCTGTGGTTGGGTGGGGCTGTGGTGATTAGTGAGGCTAAAGAGCAGCCTGTGGGTTTGGCTATTGTGGAGGATTATCTGATCCTTGTGTTTCGTGCCTGCCTTGCTGACTTAGACCTTTGTGTGCTGATTTTCCCCCGCTTTGAAACTAAACCAGGGCAAACTGTGTTTCACTTTGTGGAAGAAGGACTGTGAATTGCCTCACAGCTGCAAGCTAAGTATCACAGAACTGATAAGGGACTTGTACAAATTACCAGTTTGTTTGGAGACGAGTGCTCTTGGCTTTACCAAAAGAGGGCTTGGTTTAAGTGAATTTTCATTATAAAGAACATTGTTTTGAATTTTCAAACATGTGTGTGTCTGAAATTGTATCGGTGCATTTTTGGGAGGATTCTACCAGAGAGCTCAACAGAACACCCACCAAGAAACATTTCCGTCCTACTACTGAGGTTCTCTACTGTTCTTATTGGTAGAAAAATCAAAAATCCCTTTCAGAGTCAGGACTCACCCCTGATAATTGGAAAAGTTTGAGCCAGAGATATGCCTGGCAGTCATTTGCGCTTAAGATAACTCTCGCCTTATATGAGATGCTAAAAGTGTAGAGTATGGGAACCGCAGCCCGAAGGCACCTTCGGCTCAATGGAATTGTGAGTTTTGGCAAGCCTCCTTCGATCACACGGGTGCCTGTTAGTGCACGGAAGGTGCACAGCTTCATTAAGAGACCCAAATTGGTTTTGTTGCACTGGTTTTTGCAGGGTGACTCCTAATGTGAACTTATTAGTTTTAAATCAGCCTGATTTGCTCTGAATGAGTGATGGATTCATGATGAAGGCCAGATGCTTAATTATCTGCTCCAGCTCGTTCCTGGACCCGCCGGCCTCTCTCGGAGCTCCCGGCATTATTGTGGCGGCATCACGAAGGCAGGCGAGGTGCAGGCAGCGGGGAAACTCCGAACATGCCAGGGTCCTCCATCGTCCCCGTTTCCTCTCCCAAGTCAACTTCAAGGTCGATGGCTGTCAGCAGATTCGTAGCGACTGCAATCGGAATCCTCCTTTGCTAACTTGACAACCGCAAAGCGGTTGAGATTCCACCCCTGAACGGAAAGAAGGGTGCAATTAAATCATCAGGCAAAATTAGCACAGGGAGGCCACGATGTGGCTGGAGAGCCAGGATCTTTTAAAGACCTTTGTAGTCACTTGAGTCCGTTTCTGTGTTGCTTTGAGCACGCGTCCAGAGGAGGGAACCAAAATAGGATTGGCGATCACGAGTATCTCTCCAGATAAGTGGGCAGAGGGGAAATGAAGAAAGTCTGTCGGGTCAGTGAGGATTCCTGAAATTTAACTGACCTGGAAAATTGAACCTTTTCCCAAGATCCCCCTCCCCCCAAGAAATTACCCACCCACCCCCACTCCACAATTTGGCAAATTTGATGTCAGGTTCCAAAAATCAAGGAAGACACACAGAGTGACTTCTAAACAGGTTCCTTTATTTGTTCCCTTTCTTCCCCTTTCTTTCCTTCCATTTCCCTTCCTCCACTTTCCTTCCTTCCCTCCCTTTCCCTTCCCTCCCCTCCATCTGCTTTGTCCCTTCCCTTCTTTCCTTTCACTTTCCTCCCATTTCCTTCTATAGAAACATAGAAGACTGACGGGGGAAAAGACCTCATGATCCATCTAGTCTGTCCTTATACTATTTCCTGTATTTTATCTATCCTCTTCTTCCACTTCCCTCTCCTTCCCTCCCCTCCCCTCTCCTTCTTCCACTTGTCCTCCTTTCCTTCCCCTCCGCTTCAATTTTTTCCCTCCTCTTCTTCCATTTCCCTTCTCTTACCTCCCCTTCCGCCTTTCTCCTGTCCCCTCCCTGTCCCCCTCCTCTTCTTCCATTTTCTTTCCCTTCCCTTCTCTTTTCCCACTTTTCTCTCCTCCCCTCCCCTTCCTTCCCCTCTGCTTCTTCCCTCCCCTTCTCTTCTTCCACTTTCCTCCCCTCCTTCCTTTCCTTTTCCCTTAACTAGGGGATCCCAAGTCCCGGTCTATAGCCCTGCATGGGGCTGCAACATGCCAGAAACTGGGCCATGGAAACAAGTAAAGCCCGCAAAGTGATCTGCGGGGAAAACCCCCTCTCCACGGATCCAGTCCCTGGGGCCCAGAAAGTGAGAGGTGGAGGCTTAAATGACTATGTTTGAAGCTCTGAACTCCCTTCCCTCCCGTGCTACAATTTTAAAAAACCACAACGCTCTGTTGGTAAAATATATATCTCCAGGCCACTGAAATGTTACCCGATGTGAACGTCTCATTTCAAGAAATCTGTCTCTGACTTTTGAATATGACTGTGGGAGCCAGACCCCAGCTGTCCATTAGTGCACACGTTCCATCTAGATGGGGTTGCGTTCATGCATAAAAGACATTTGTGTCCTTCAAAGAAAAGTTGCTCTTCTAGGGGAGATGGCCCTTTGCCGGAGAAAGTGGAGGGAAAAAATGAGCCTTACACCGTGTTCTGCTGGGCTCTCTGGTAGAAGCCTCCCGAAAATTCACGGGTACAAATTTCAGACACACAGACGTTTGAAAATTCAAAACAATGTCCTTTATCACAAAATTCAAAAGAAACAAAGCACCCTTTTTGTATTGCAAAGAGCACTCTTCCCCAAAACAACCTTGTCGGCTGTACAAGTCCCTTAATCAGTCCTTAAGTACTTAGCTAGTAGCTGTGAAGAAACGTCACAGCCCTCCTTCTTTCAACCAAGTGAAACACACACACACACACTTTACTCTGCTTTGGTGTCAAAGGTGTGAAAAATCCAGAAACAAAGTTCAGAAACAGCGAGGCACGATCCTGAAGAACTACGATCCCGCAACGGCGAAACTAGCACTCTGCTATTTATAGCAGCAGCTCTAATTACTGGAGCCCCACCAAAACACAGGTGGCCTCTCTTATCTTCTGTAATATTTCCTCAATTGATCTCTTCGATGCATAAGTCTGCACCTGCGTGGGTCTAACGAATCGACCGAAGATAATGGTGATTGGCTTCCTGGGCTGTGTGCCAAGCCCCCCTCTTCTTCTTCCGAGGAAACTGCACTCCCTGACTCTGCCGGCAACAAAACAGGCCTAGGACATGTTGACGTTTCCCCTGCCTCCACCTCCACATTCCCTGGGGCAGGAGCTGGGCCAGAGTCAACCACAACACACCGTGAGTAACGCAAGAGAGCTATGAGAAAGCACCAGAGGAACCTAAAACACAGGCTCAATATGGTTTCTAGTTGCCATGATTGTCATGCAGGGCAGGTAAAGATACAGTAGCTTCAGCAAAAAGTTAAATGCAATCGAAAGGGATTCCCTCTGATCCACGCAAAAGCCCCCCTTCTTCCTACTTTGATCCTAATTCCATTGCTTTGCAGGAGATAGAATAGAATAGAATAGAATAGAATTCTTTATTGGCCAAATGTGTTTGTACATACAAAGAATTTGTCTTTGGTGCAGATGCTCTCAGTCATAGTTCCCTCTAAGCTGAGCAGTGAGCAATCGCTCACTTAAAAATCATCATCAACTCAGAGTTTTCCAAACCTGCCCAGAAGCCGAGATGGAAAGAGTGAGAGGGAAGGAGAGAGAGAGGAAGAGAGGAAGAGAGAGAAACAGATAGAAAAAAGAGAGGAAGGAAAAGAGAAAGAAAAAGAATGGGAGTAAGGAAGAGAGAAAGAAAATCAAAATCTAGTTTGAAACTAGCTCAACTATTTAAGTGGCATTTTGATATTGATAGAGTTGCCCTATTATGAGCTCACTGTTATAGACACACAGTATTTGTTTGTTTGTTTGTTTGTTTATTTATTTATTATTTCTGTGCCGCCCAGTCTCGAAGGGACTGCCGCTCAGACACTATACTTTTCTGCCCACCCCCCCAAAAAATTAGAGGAAACACTGCTCTCAGTGGACATAAAATAAAAGATACATTTGTCAAAAATCATGAGGTACCACACATAATGCTAGTCCTAGGATACAAATTAGCAATTCAGGAAACAATATTAATATAAATTGTAAGGATACAAACAACAAGTTACAATCATAAGTGGGAGGAGATGGGTGATAGGAACAATGAGAAAAACTGGTAGTAATAGCAATGCAGCCTTAGTGAATAGTTTGACAGTGGAGAGGGAATTATTTGTTTAGCAGAGTGAGGGCGTTCGGGGAAAAATATTATTGTGTCTAGTTGTCTTGGTGTGCAGTGCTCTATAGCGTCGTCTTGAGGGTAGGAGTGAAACAACGTATGTCCAGGATATGAGATGTAGGCCAGTACAGTCTAAAGCCATTCATAATATTTATATGATGGTAAAAGTATGTTCTTGAGATCTTCCCAAAATCTTGATAAATAAACCTGCTCCCAGCTGCCAAGGGGGTGCAGTGGTTAGAGTGCAGTACTACAGACTACTGCAGCTAACTGCCAGCTGCAGTTTGGCAGTTCAGATCTCGCCAGGCTCAAGGTTAACGCAGCCTTCCATCCTTCTGAGGTGGGTAAAATGAGGAGCCTGATTGTTGGGGCCAGCAATATACTGGCCCTGTAAACTGCTTAGAGAAGGCTGTAAAAGCACTGTGAAGCGGTATATAGGTCTACGTGCTATTGCTATATGAGAGAGGCAATGAATTGGGAGAGCTTCCTAGTCCTGCAGTCTCCTTGCCTGGAATTGAGAGACCATTAGACATTCTTCCTGTGCCCCAAAATTCCTCAGACATCACCATTAATGTTAGAGGGTATCAGAGTAATCTAGATCAGGGGACTCCAACCTTGGCAACTTTAAGACTTGTGGACTTCAACTCCCAGAATTCCTCAGCCAGCAGAGAAAAGAAAAGAGTGCAGAGAAGAGCAACAAAGATGATTTATTTTTTATTTTATTTATTTTTATTTATTCAATTTTTATGCCACCCTTTTCCTTAGACTCAGGGCAGCTTACAACATGTTAGCAATAGGACTTTTTTTAACAGAGCTAGGCTATGGCCCCCACAATCCTGGTCCTCATTTGATCCACCTCAGAAGGATAGAAGGCTGAGTCAACCTTGAGCCGGTGATGAGATTTGAACTGCTGACCTTCAGATCTACAGTCAGTTTCAGTGGCCCGCAGTACAGCACTCTACCTGCTGCACCACCCCGGGGATTAGGGGACTGGAGGCTAAAACATATGAAGAACGGTTACAGGAACTGGGCATAGCTAGTTTAATGAAAAGAAGGACCAGGGGAGACAGGATAGGAGTGTTCCAATATCTCAGGGTCTACCACAAAGAGGGAGCCAATCTATTCTCCAAAGCAGCTGAGGATAGGACAAGAAGCAATGAATGGAAACTAAACAAAGAGCGAAGTAACTTAGAATTAAGGAGAAAAATCCTGACAGTTTGAACAATTAATCAGTGGAGCAGCTTGCCTCCAGAAGTTGTGAATGCCCCAACACTGGAAGTTTTTAAGCAGATGTTGGATAACCATCTGTCTGAAGTAGTGTAGGGTTTCCTGCCTAAGCAGGGGGTTGGACTAGAAGACCTCCAAGGTCCCTTCCAACTCTGTTGTTGCTGTTGTTATTGTTATCATTATTATTATTAAGTTTGGAAAACACTGATTCAGGGCACTCTGAACCTGGTAACACATGAAGGCATTCCAGGTCCATTGGGGTCAGCTAAATTAGGCAACCTGCAGGTGGATTTGTGGTCTATGGCTGCCACAATTCTTAGCCCCGTAGGAAAAAAACCCTGAACCCATCCACCAGCAACCGAGGGTTGTAGAACTGTAGTTTTAGCTTGGCACCCTTGTCACTAATAAGCCTGGGAAAAGCATGGTGAAGAAGTTGCTCTTGTGAAAAGCATGTCTGATGGTTGATGTAGATACGAAGTTCTCTCTTCAAAGGAGGCAATCCAGGCAGAGCCTTGATTTCTCAGTTTAGTGACAAGAGATAATTACTGCAAGATTGATCATTTGCCAGAAGTACTGAAGCAAATAAATTGCTCAGCGCCCATCGCCCGGGCGAGAATGGGGGCTAAATGGGAAATGGCGGATGGGCCGGCCGGCCCATAATTTGGCTTGATGAAGCATCCACACGGGCGCGATGTTAATGCGCTATTGATATTCAGCCAGCCAATTTTCCCCCCATTGCAGATCAGGCTCTGACTCGTTAGAGCAGAGCTGGGCACTGCAGCGGCAAATGAAGAGGAAAATTGAAGTAATGTTGTATTATAAATTTATGATTTCATCTGCCTGACCTCGAGAAGTGTTCTGCGGTGGGATATACGGATGAGAACGACTACCCAGTCAGCTGTATATTTGGTCTTTGTTGTCGGAGGTGGGGAGTGAAGGACCACCGCAGAGGTGGGAAGGGACCCAGGTGTCCTTATTTGTGCTCACTGATCCCAGTAGATTGGTTTGCAGCTTCTGTTTCCCTTGCGGTGCGAAAGGGCAAGAAATTCTGTGGCTTACCCTGGCACCGAGCGTGCCTTTGTTTGAGTTGGACGAAGCGGCCTTCCCTAATCTGCCGGCTTTTATTGATTGATTATGGATGCTTCGATGCCACATCAGTCATCCGCCTTGAACGAATACATGACATTGCAATCATTATCAAATTATCGGAATGGTCCGTAGATGTCAAATAATAAATACAAACCGCGTAACCTGTTGGATTGCACACACCCCCTCTGAATTCTCAGCCAGCCCATTTGGAGGGCAAAATGGTTGCGAAAATGATGTTTTAACCTTTTAACTATTCTGGGGAGAATTGCAGAAATTGAGCTCAGCTACATTCATGGTGATGAAATCCAGGCACTTTCTTGTCAATGTGATAGACGTGGATTGCTTTTGGGTCCTTCCTGGACGTTCCTCTGACTTCTTAGTGTAACCTAATGGCCCAGAATTGCCTTGTTGTCTCAAATCCACTTACCATCCAAGATTAATCTTTCTAACCTTCGAAGATCAGGACCTGATAGCCAAGTTCTTTCTGCCTGCTGATGTGATGTGGAAATTATATCTCAACATTTGAAGGGCATCAGGATCATTGAGACTGGGATTCCTTCAAGGTCAGAGCCCCTATTAACTAATAGGGCTGTCACCCTGGCTGCAGTATTCCAGATAAACGCAAGTGGGAAGCAGAGAGCTAGCATTGTCAGTATCTTCTGGCTGCCATCTAGTGGTTATATTGATTATTGCAGCTGAGATACAATGCCCTTCTTGTAATCTATGGGGGAATGACCTTGACAGACAGGAAGAAAGCGAGACGGCTAGACTGACTGACTGACTGACTGACTTACTTACTTACTTACTTACTTACTTACTTATTTATTGGATTTGTATGCCGCCCCTCTCCACAGACTCGGGGCGGCTAACAACAATGATAAAAACAGCATGTAGAAATCCAATTAATAAAACAACTAAAAACCCTTACAATAAAACCGAACATACACACAAACATACCATGCATAACTTGTAATGGCCTAGGGGGAAGGAATATCTTAACTCCCCCATGCCCTGTGGCATAAATGAGTCTTGAGTAGTTTGCGAAAGACAGGGAGGGTGGGGGCAGTTCTGATCTCCGGGGGGAGTTGGTTCCAGAGGGCCGGGGCCACCACAGAGAAGGCTCTTCCCCTGGGGCCTGCCAAACGACATTGTTTAGTCGACGGGACCCGGAGAAGGCCAACTCTGTGGGACCTTATCGGTCGCTGGGATTCGTGCAGTAGCAGGCGGTTCCGGAGGTAATCTGGTCCCATGCCATGTAGGGCTTTAAAGGTCATGACCAACACTTTGAATTGTGACTGGAAACTGATTGGCAGCCAATGCAAGCCACAGAGTGTTGTAGATACGTGGGCGAATCTGGGAAGCCCCACGATGGCTCTCGCGGCTGCGTTCTGCACGATCTGAAGTTTCCGAACACTTTTTAAAGGTAGCCCCATGTAGAGAGCGTTGCAGTAATCGAGCCTCGAGGTGATAAGGGCATGAGCGACTGTGAGCAATGACTCCCTGTCCAAATAGGGCCGCAACTGGTGCACCAGGCAAACCTGGTGTGTGAACAGCAGGATGGGAGTGGAGAAAGTATTTCAGAAGGGACCCTCCCTAGTTTCAGAAGAGTGAAAATAAGGGAGGGTGGTTTTATATTCTTGCAAGATTCTATTAATGTAACTTTATAGTACAGGTAGTGTTGTTATGTGGGGTTAATGCTTCTTGCCTGGAGTCTTTCAGCTGTGGCGAGGGGGGCGTTTGCCCAGGTTCGCCTGGTGCATCAGTTGCGACCCTATCTGGACCGGGAGTCACTGCTCACAGTCACTCATGCCCTCATCACCTCGAGGCTCGACTACTGTAATGCTCTCTACATGGGGCTACCTTTGAAAAGTATTCGGAAACTTCAGATCGTGCAGAATGCAGCTGCGAGAGCAATCATGGGCTTCCCTAAATATGCCCATGTCACACCAACACTCTGCAGTCTGCATTGGTTGCCGATCAGTTTCCGGTCACAATTCAAAGTGTTGGTTATGACCTATAAAGCCCTTCATGGCACCGGAACAGATTACCTCAGGGACCGCCTTCTGCCGCACGAATCCCAGCGGCCAGTTAGGTCCCACAGAGTGGGTCTTCTCCGGGTCCCGTCAACTAAACAATGCCACTTGGCGGGACCCAGGAGAAGAGCCTTCTCTGTGGCGGCCCCGGCCCTCTGGAACCAACTCCCCCCAGAGATTAGAATTGCCCCCATCCTCCTTGCCTTTCGTAAGCTACTTAAAACCCACCTCTGCCACCAGGCATGGGGGAATTAAGACTTTTTTCTCCCCCTAGGTCGTTACAACTGTATACATGGTATGTTTGTATGTATGTTTGGTTTTTATATATTAAGGGGTTTTAATTTGCTTTTAGTATTGGATTTTATTGTATACTGTATTTTCATGATTGTTGTTAGCCGCCCCGAGTTTTCGGAGAGGGGCGGCATATAAATCCAATAAAACTTGAAACTTGAAAGGGCCAACACTTCTACTCAAGAAAGAAACAGGGTTTCATTTTTTGTTTTGGAAAAACTCAGACAAAAATAACTTTTGTTGTCTTCTAAAACCCAAACAAAGCAACAGTGGGGTATTTTTTTATATATAGCAGCAGCAGCATACAAAAAGGCATAGCCAGAGAAATTTGGAGCCTAGAAGTCTTCAGTTGAAACTTGCTTGCCGACAAGACTATTTTTGGAACCGAGTTGGCTGGGCTTTATCTCTTTCCTGTTGAAATAACTGCTCCCTCATATGATGCCTTTTATTCATTGTTGGAAGAGACCCACTCAAAAGGCGATGTGACAAACTTATCCCATTGACGCCGAAGTGAGCCTTTCTTTAAAAGCAAAATAGAAGCGAGTGACATTTCATTGTGGAAGTGTCAATCATGGGGTAACCTGCTCTCCCTTAGTCAGAAACACGTTAATCAATCCCGTTGTTTGAAGAGAAACAGTTTGCAAAACTTACTTCTGACTGATCCAATGAATTTCTGACAGTTTATTTGCAGAAAATGCATATTAAAGAGACCCACCACATGTTTGCATGCATTTAAAGCTATGGAGCCATGTTTTGGCCTCTCCTGCTTTGTTTTCCGTGCTAAGTTCCGTCCCTTCATAATTAGTAATCAAAATTCATCCAAGCGTTTAATGTTCCATCTCTAAATGATGATTAATAGCAAACAATATGGACGTCTAAATCTCATCTGAAAGGGAAGGGACACGTTGTGTTGGCAAAATAATTGAGCATGTTGCCGGGCTGCGCGAGAGCTTTGTAAAAATGAACACAATCGCGGGGATGAATCCTTGGAGAAAGAATAAATAGTGTCTTAGGCAATCGAGGGCCGAGAGCTTGATGCAGGTTAAAATCAATAGAAAGAATTCCCCCGAATTGAGTTTAGAATTTTAATTCCACTCAGAAAACTTGTTCCATTAATAGAAGCGAGGTGTGCTATATTCCTCTTAAAAGAGGAATGCTTTGCGCTAGGCTACGGTCGATGTTCCTGTCCTTTTTGTTGGTGCCTGAGTGGGATTAATAAATGAAATTAATTAATTTAAAAGTGTAATGCCCGGAGTTGGCCAAAGCAACGAACCCTAGAGTGGGTTACCACTGTGTCTCTGCACGATTTAGTGCTCAGACTCGTGTCTTCCGGTTCAGCCTCTGTTGGGGATCAATACTTCACTAGGGAGTGAGATTGAATTACCTAATAATTGAATAACCATTCCTTTGCAGAGCTTAATGAGAATTACCAGCTCTCAAAGGAGGCTGCCCATTTCATCCACTCATGACTCACGACTGGGCCCTTTTCTCTTCCAGGCAGGCTGTTTACCTGCCTCTGCTGCTGGAACTTAAGCATATAGATGTAGTAGTAGTAGTAATAGTAGTGGTAGTAGTAACTACTACTACTAGTAGTAATAGTAGTAGTAACAACAACAACAAAACAACAAATAACAACAGCAACAAAAACAACAACAACAACAACAACAACAACAATAATAATAATAATAATAATAATAATAATAATAATAGTCCGCGTTGATGGAGGTCAACAATAGGAAGCTTCTCAAGGTGAAGCAAACTACGGACCAATACAGAAAAACTGTAACTCAATGTCGTATGAACAGTTGGCGGAACAAAGCATTGCATGGCCAGTTCTTGGAGAAGATTGAAGGCAAAGTGGATAAAGAAAAGACCTGGTCATGGCTTACAAGTGGAACACTTAAAAAGGAGACAGAAGGACTAATACTGGCGGCACAAGAACAGGCCATTAGAACAAATGCCGTCAAAGCCAGAATTGAAAAATCAACAGATGATCCAAAGTGCAGACTCTGTAAAGAAACAGATGAAACAATCGATCACTTGGGCAAAATTCACTTAACAACAGTTTCACTTAGAAAATTTGGGCTCAATTGTGGACGTAAGTCGAGGACTGCCTATACAAGCCACATTTATAGCAATAGCATTTAGACTTATATACCACTTCATAGTGCTTTTACAGCCCACTCTAAGTGGTTTACAGAATCAGCCTCTTGCCCCCAACAATCTGGTTTCTCATTTTACTCACCTTGGAAGGATGGAAGGCTGAGATGCAATAATCCAAATGCAGAACTAAATAGGTAAAAATTCACTTTCAGTTAAAATAAGCCCCACGTTCATAGAGGCCTTCATCTTCACTGCCTCCCAACACGGCAGACAGTGGTTATGTTCCTGTTCTTCCCAAACATAATGCTTTCTAGATGTGTGGACTGAACAGTTCTAATTCCACCCAACTATCACCTCAACGGGTCAACACTTAATCACTGCCTAAAGTTCAGGGAGTTCAAATTGTCTGAGCAAATGCCACATACAGTACATTATCTTCCTGCAGAAAAAGAATCACATGAAAGCACTTTTTTTTTTAAAGAGAATTTGTAGAAAACAAGATGAATTTGATTTCAACTGAATCCTTTTTGCACTTACAGTGGTGCCTCTACGTAAGTAGAAAAGTTTGTAAGTAGAAGCAATTTTTCCCATATGAATCAATGTAAAAGCAAATAATGCGTACAAACCCATTAGAAAGAAATAAAAGCTTGGAATTTGGATGGGAGGAGGAGGAGGAAGAAGAAAAGGAGGACTGTCACTGCCCAGAGCGAAGGGAGTGTTTCTTTTTTCTGGGTACTGACAGAGGTTTATTCCCTCTCCAAGCGCCCAGAGAAAGGAAAATGCTTCGCTCACTCTGGGCTGCCAAAGCCTCCTTAAGTGCCACCAAAAGGCTCCTCTGGCAGCTCAGAAAAGCCCGAGATGGCTGGGCTTAAAGGGGGAATGGCAAGAAACTTGCCGGGCCTTCGTGCCGCTCTCAAATTTCCTGGGGAATTTTTCCGGGCTTGGGTTCTTAAGTAGAAAATGGTTCTTAAGAAGAGGCAAAAAATCTTGAACACCCGGTTCTTATCTAGAAAAGTACTTAAGTAGAGGTGTTCTTAAGTAGAGGTACCACTGTATTTGCTATCTTCACCCTCAATTCTCTCTGGAGCCTGGTGCCCCCTTGAGGCTTTCCAAATCAGTTGGGAAAAAATAAGAGTGTCAAATTATCTCTCAAAGGTGCTTTCTTTCTTCAAAAGGCAACTGGACTGTTTGGATTTTTTTTGAGGAGGAGGAGGAAGAAGAAGAAGAAGAAGAAGAAGAAGAAGAAGAAGAAGAAGAAGAAGAAGAAGAAGAAGAAGAAGAAGAAGAAGAAGAAGAAGAAAATGCATACAAATCCAATAAATAAATAAATTTTTCTACTCATCCAAGAAACTTCCATCAGTTCTGATGGCGGGTGATGAATCTTCTTGGATGAGAAACAAAATGTGTTCTTCTTCCTCCGGGGGGGGGGGGGGGAGTCCAGCTGCCATTTGAACAACAAAAAAAAGCATCTTTGAGACAACTGTGACCTGGATGATTGGGAATCTCTACAGACATTTACAGCTCTCCCTCTTCCCTCCACCCCCATTTAATATAGAATTGCATTGCGTTGAATTACATTGCATTGGCCAACACAAGGAATTTGTCTTGGTTCACATGCTCTCAGTGTATTTCTCAAACCTTAGAAACATAGAAGATTGACGGCAGAAAAAGACCTCATGGTCCATCTAGTCTGCCCTTATACTATTTCCTGTATTGTATTTTAGGATGGATATATGTTTATCCCAGGCATGTTTAAATTCTATTACTGTGGATTTACCAACCACGTCTGCTTGGAAATTTGTTCCAAGCATCTACTACTCTTTCAGTAAAATAATATTTTCTCACGTTGCTTCTGATCTTTTCCCCAACTAACCTCAGATTGTGCCCCCTTGTTCTCCTTATATTCCTCCATCCCCATTTAGCAATAGCATTTATATACCGCTTCATAGTGCTTTTACAGCCATCTATAAGTGGTTTACAGAATCAGCATACTTGATCCGGTGGTGAGATTAGAACTGCTGACCTACAGCTGGCAGTTAGGTGAAGTAGCCTGCAGTGCTGCACTCTAACCACTGTGCCACCCCAGCTCTTAATACAAAAAGATACAGAAACATACGAAAGATTGCCACTATCATTTAGATCCTGGAAATTTACAAAATTAACTACGTATGTATCACTGATAGTAAATTCCTCCATCCCCGTATTAGCTCTAAGATGGCTGGGTATTTTATTTTTATTTATTTTATTTATTCATTTGTCCAATACACAAATACATAGGATGAAAAATAGACATGTGGTAACATATATAAGGGTAAAAGTGAACTTAGAGGAGAGGATATATGAAAGGAAGAGAATATATATGATAGGTGAAAGAAAGGAAAGACAATTGGACAGGGGACGAAAGGCACACCAGTGCACTTATGTACGCCCCTTACTGGCCTCTTAGGAACCTGGAGAGGTCAATCGTGGAGAGTCTAAGGGAGAAGTGTTGGGGGTTAGGGGTTGACACAATTGAGTCCGGTAATGAGTTCCACGCTTCGACAACTCGATTACTAAAGTCATATTTTTTACAGTCAAGTTTGGAGTGATTCGTATTAAGTTTGAATCTGTTGCGTGCTCTTGTGTTATTGTGGTTGAAGCTGAAGTAGTCATTGACCGGTAGGACATTGCAGTAGTATATGATTTTGTGGGCAATACTCAAATCATGTTTTAGGCGCCATAGTTCTAGGCTTTCTAGGCCCAGGATTGTTAGTCTATTTTCGTAGGATATTCTGTTTCGAGTGGAGGAGTGAAGGGCTCTTCTGGTGAAGACTTCTATTGAAATGTTTGGTTTCCCTTTTAAAAGAGAATGTTGAGAAACCACTGGTCTTGTTGACTTCTCCATGAAAAAGCATTTGCCATCATTTTGTTGAACCTTAGCATCTTACGCAGAATTAAAATCCCTCCTCTGCCTTTCCAGCTCCTTCCTCTTACTGCTTCTGACTTTTGGATGTGTTAACAGTTGTCCTTCAGACTCTGAGGATGAAGCATCACTAGTACCTTAATCTCCAACTGTCAATAGTTCTGAAGCAAAGTACATTTGTTGTAAGCTCTCCAAATGTCAAAGCAAACCTGTGTTATGTGCTTATCCTTTAGTGCTTGGCATTTACTCTTCCCAGCCGAGAAAAGTAGGCAGAGTCCTTGGCTTTGAGTTACTGGGGTGCATTTTAATTATGAGTAGCAGGGATGGAGACGAAGGGGGAAGTGATCAAGAAATGATGCTAATCTCCAAGATCTCGTGTTATTTTCCTGTGCTCGGGGGTAAATGAAACCCCCAAGTTGCATTAAACATGCTAGCATCCCCTTTCATCTGCAATAATATTTGGATCCTGGATGTCACGTTCATCTTTGCGGTTTGCAATAGATACCTCTTGTTTAATATCATTGTACTGTACTTAACATTTAATCACCATTGGTGTGATGCACACGGGGGAAATTTTTTTCTAATGCTTTGCGCAAAAATCAAATTTCTTCTTTGCCTTTGGTGTAATTATTTGCATGTTTAAATTCATTGATTAATTCCTCTTTCTCAAACACTTGTCTATTCAAGGTTACCCAAATTTTGTTGCAACCTATGGCCGAGGATATCCTGGATTTGCCCCCAGTTACAGTTATCAGTTTCCAGGTATGTGAAATTTTAATGCATATAATGACAAAGAGTAACTTAAGGTGGATGTTCTGAAATCACCTTCCTTCGGAACAAATTCATTTGAATGATCTGACACTGGAAGGGTGGGGTGGGGTGGAATGTCCCTGTCTCGGTTTGTAAGTTATTAAAGTCCGTTAGAACCTTAATCACCGTGGAGGCGATAGATGGAAGCCCAGTCATTTGTTCAAAAAACAAGATTTCTTTTTATTATAAAAGTAGAAAATAAACATGTCTCAATGGACAACATAACAAAATATGTCTTCACATGATAGAGGTAGAAATAGAGAAAAAGTTTTAGGATGAAGAAGAAGGATGTGATGTTAGATGTGGCAGGATATTACATCATAATAGGAGGATCTTAGTAATGCACACACAGTTAACCCTTTAATTACTAAATGTCTCTGGGGCTGTCAATATTCAGCGTGACAGTCCCTGCTTAGGACTTTACTATGATGAGTAAGAAAACGTTATTGTTGTTTTTTTAAGTGTGTGATAAGCCCCATGCATTCTTAGGCAAGGTACAAAAAGCTTCCTTCCCCGATCCTGTTTTCTATTGAGAACGGAGGAGGAAAATATATCTTGCTTCTTAATTGCTGCTGGCTATTTGAAAACAGCATTCTTTTTAAACGACAACAACCACTGGCTCAACGGGGAAGCACAGGCCCTGTCAACCTTGTATATTTCCTGCACTGAGTCCGTGTATGCTATTAGGCAGCCGACTCCCCAGCACATTTGCGAGAGATCAGACATCAACACAATACTTTCCCCTTATTTATTTCTCCTTCCTTTTGAGTTCTGTTTTGCTCAGCTGTCAAATCTCCTGCATTTAGCCTCTCTATTCCCCTCTAAGTTTACTGTGGGTAGTTCATCACTTGGAGAACTCCTGAGGTTTTGAAGTGTTGGGCTAGCTGGCTCTTAAACATCTCCTCCCGACAATAATGAGCATCCGCTCCTGCTCCAGCTCTGCCATTATCAACAGGCAACCATTGAAAGCAAAAGCCTTAAGGAGTTCTTGATTCTGGGAAGGCCGTGGGAGCCAATTTCTGTTTGGGGGATTAACTGCTTACTAGGGTGCAGTGCCTGTCCTCAAACCACAGCTTAGAAAAAAGGTGGCAACATTTTATAAATTAAAATTGGAATATGTATCAGATATTAAAGTTGATTAATATGTACCACTGGTGTGAGTTTAAGCCATCCAGTCTTGCAAACTGTAGTTATGAACAAAAGAAATGATGGTGGGGGAGACACACGCTCAGGTTATTTAAGCCAGTGTTTCCCAACCTTGGCCACTTGAAGATATCTGGACTTCAATGCTGGCTGGGGAATTCTGGGAGTTGAAGTCCAGATATCTTCAAGTGGCCAAGATTGGGAAACACTGATTTAAGCAATCTATGATCAATTGTTTTAAACAAAAATCAAGAAGCTTTCCTTGTGGCAAGGCAGAGGATGTATTGAAAAACCCGCCTATTTGAGTTAGGCAGGCTCTGAGAAGTGCTCTTTCTAAATGCCTTTGCAAAGCATTTTATTTAGGCAGGCAGTTAATATTAATTAAGTTCTCTAGTTTAACATAATTATTGGATGCTGTTACTTTATGACTCTGTTTGGATTGTAAAACACTGAGATGCATGTACAATGGAGAATGAAAGAGAAAAAGACGAACAGAAAATAATATTGGGATTCAAGCAGGGGTGGAATTCAAATTTTTTCCCTACCGGTTCTGTGGGTGTAGCAGGGAAAGGATATTCCAAAATCTCCATTAGTCCGTCCGTCTGTCAGTCCGTCTGTTTGTTTGTTTGTTTATTGATTGGTTGGTTGATTGGCTTTTTATCCTGCCCCTCTCCGAGGACTCAGGGCGACTTAAAACATATTTAACAAATACAGTTCTGAAATCCAATAAAACTAAAACAAACAGTTTAAAACCCCAATTTAATCTAAAAACAGTCATATCCAATCCACCAACATACACTGCTCAAAAAAATAAAGGGAACACTTAAACAACACAATATAACTCCAAGTAAATCAAACCTCTGTGAAATCAAACTGTCCGCTTAGGAAGCAACACCGATTGACAATCAATTTCACATGCTGTTGTGCACATTCAACTTTGTTCAGAACAAAGTATTCAATGAGAATATTTCATTCATTCAGATCTAGGATGTGTTATTTGAGTGTTCCCTTTATTTTTTGAACAGTATAGAATAGAATAGAATTTTATTGCCCAAGTGTGATTGGACACACAAGGAATTTGTCTTGGTGCATATGCTCTCAGCGTACATAAAATAAAATATACATTTGTCAGGAATCATGTGGTACAACACTTAATGATTGTCATAGGGGTCAAATAAGCAATGAAGAAGCAATATTAATAAAAATCTTAGAGTATAAGCAACAAGTTACAGTCATACAGTCAACATGGGAGGAAATGGGTGAAAGGAATGATGAGAAAAACTAGTAGAATAGAAGTGCAGATTTAGTAGAAAGTCTGACAGTGTTGAGGGAATTATTTGTTTAGTAGAGTGATGGCGTTCGGGGAAAAACTGTTCTTGTGTCTAGTTGTCTTGGTGTGCAGTGCTCTGTAGCGACGTTTTGAGGGTAGGAGTTGAAACAATTTGTGTCCAGGATGTGAGGGGTCAGTAAATATTTTCCCCGCCCTCTTTTTGACTCGTGCGGTATACAGGTCCTCAATGGAAGGCAGGTTCCATTAACATATATTCATTCATAGGCAGGGGCTAATGAGTGTTTTTAATAGGAAAGTGAACACAAGAACAGGGGGCACAATCTGAGGTCAGTTGGGGGAAAGATCAGAAGCAACGTGAGAAAATATTATTTGACTGAAAGAGTAGTAGATGCTTGAAACAAACTTCCAGCAGACGTGGCTGGTAAATCCACAGTAACTGAATTTAAACATGCCTGGGACAAACATATATCCATCCTAAGATAAAATACAAGAAATAGTATAAGGGCAGACTAGATGGACCATGAGGTCTTTTTCTGCCATCAATCTTCTATGTTTCTAATCAACATCAGCCTTCCCCAGCCATTGTAGATTACGGGAACTGCATTCTAATATATTTGCTAGGTTACAGAAGATTGAGTTGAAATTATCCATATTCTCACATGGTCTCAAATCCCCACATGAAGAAACAAATACGCCAATTTGTCGGGCGAATCCTTCGTGAATTCCATAACTTTGAGGAGAACGTTTCACAGATTTATACTTTATTCTTTCAAGAGAAGGCTTTTGCCAGGTTCTGAAAAGTAGTCAGCCAACTGAAAGAGACCCATTCACAAATGTGTTAAGTATGGCTTGTCCCTTTCACTTCTTTCCTTGCTGAAACACTGAGAGCTCAATCTGTGGCTAGACACCTGTCTGCTAACAAGTGGCAGTGGGAGGGCAGTTTTTAATATGAAAAAGTGGCATTGAGAGGAAGTATTCATCCCCCTCTCACTTTTGAACGTGTGGGAGTGAGGCTTGTTGGTTCTGAAAGTTGACAGATTGTAGAGGCTTCATAGGTTGGCCTTTCCTGCCAACCGTTAATTTATTTATATTTATATTTATATTTATATTTATATTTATATTTATATTTATATTTATATTTATTGATTTGATTTGTATGCCGCCCCTCTCTGTAGACTCGGGGCGGCTAACAACAGTAAAAAGACAATATGAACAAATCTAATATTAAAAGTAATGTAAAAAAACCCAATTTAAGAAACCAATCATACATACAGACCTACCATGCATACATTTTATAAGCCTAGGGGGAAGGGAATATCTCAATTCCCCCGTGCCTGATGACAGAGGTGGGTTTTAAGGCACTTACGAAAGGCAAGGAGGGTGGGGGCAACTCTGATATCTGGGGGGAGTTGGTTCCAGAGGGTCGGTGCCGCCACAGGGAAGGCTCTTCCCCTGGGTCCCGCCAAACGACATTGCTTAGTCGACAGGACCCGGAGAAGGCCAACTCTGTGGGACCTAACTGGTTGCTGGGATTCGTGCGGCAGAAGGCGGTCCCGGAGATATTCTGGTCCGATGCCATGAAGGGCTTTATAGGTCATAACCAACACTTTGAATTGTGACCGGAAACCGATCGGCAACCAATGCAGACTGCGGAGTGTTGGTGTGACATGGGCATATTTATAATATAGGGACACACAGAGTTGATCATTCTGATAACCTTTCCTCACCATCCCATACTGAGTGAATACGTCTTTCAGTTACCTAGCCCACTTTGGTTTAAAAGAGAAAAAGTTGCTATTATTTGGGGCATCGTGTTTTCTCTGTAGTATGACCAGTGCTTAGAATGGGCACCATGGTCTGAATGTCAGCATTCATCTGTGTATATTTCCAGACATGGAGAGGAAATGAGACATATCTGCACTTCTGCTAAACCATTTTGGAGATTCAGTACATTCGGATAATTCACTTTTTTAAACAGCATATCCGGGTGCTACTTCAAAAGGGAGTCATCTTTTTTTTTTTAACCTCCTGGTTCCTTTCTCTACAGTACGCCTGGTGGGATGTATGCAATCAAAGTTGGCTTCCCCATCACCAGTTTTTCTTAAAGATGATTAGGAATGTAAATCTGATGCATGCCTTCACAACCTCTTCACTACCCAGTGCTGGTTTATTTTACACAGTATATATCTCTCCAAGACAGAGGGGCGGCATACAAATCCAATAAATTATTATTATTATTATTATTATTATTATTATTATTATTATTATTATATCACAGCTGTACACTACACTGGTTATTCGTTTATTTAAATATTTTAGCCCACCTTGGATTGCAGAACTCAGATTGGGGCACGGTCAACAAAAACAATTTCAGCCTGATAGTTCTAAAGATAGGGAGCAGGTTGTAATTAAATTTACTGGAAATTTGGTTTTGCCTTCGAATTTGCTTTGTCAGTCATTAACCTTCCCAGACAAAGTTTAAACTGGGCATAAGGGGAAAACCTTGCTAACTAGGATGAAACTGAACATATATAATACATGCTATTTCAACTCTGAATGCTTCTAAAAACAGTCCAGTTGTTTAAATGAATTAATATGTTGTTTTGTTTTGTTTATTTATTTTATTTTATTTATTGGATTTATTGGATTTATTGGATTTGTATGCTGCCCCTCTCCGTAGACTCGGGGCTGCTTTTGTTTTATTTTCTTTTCTTTTGTTTTGTTTTCTTTTGTTTTCTTTTGTTTACTTTTCTTTTGTTGCAAACTCCTAGATGCATCTCTAACTTGATCATAGATAGAATCCCAGATTTGTTTTGTTGAGATTAAATACTCATTTGAACCAGGCTGTGGGACAAAAATCAAACAGTGGACAAGAGCAGTTTAACTGCTTCAGACACAGAACATACTTTTCTGGCATACTCAAACTGTGAAATCAAGATTTTCACATTTTCTTAGCAAATTGGGAGAAGGGATTGAATGGCTACATTCCCTCAGTCCCCTCCAAGTTGGTCCAATGAGCATATTTTCATCTCAGTTCTAATTCTCTGAAGACATTTGGGAATATCACCATTGGCCAGCCCAAAATTTATCTTTGGGTGTATCAGGAGTATTCATTTAAAACTAACAAGTTACACTCCTTCTTGTACACAAGCATGGATAACAGTGCACCCTAATATGTAAAGTAGCAACTTTACATATTCACCTAGATATCAGGATATGGACTGCAAGAAGTCTTCATCTTATGACTGTATTTGAATGTGTATAATTTTAGAAGAGCGGTGTATGTACATACGCATACAGTTTATTATTATTATTATTATTATTATTATTATTATTATTATTATTATTTGTATGCCGCCCCTCTCTGAAGACTATATAGTACATAATGTATATTTTTATGTGCCTGTGTGTAAAATGTATGTACACATAAGGCATATACATAGAATTAAATAGTATATGTTGGATGTTCAGTAATAGTAAGTAGATAACAAAATTGTATCTCTTTGAGGCAAGGGGAGGCCAGGCACCCTAACCCAAACCTGGACGTGAGTGACGTCAAGTTGTCCATCTTTAAGCTAGTCACATGACATTTAAGCCACTCCCCAGTCACATGATCGTCAAGCCACCCCCACCTGGTTACATGGCTGGCAAGCCACACCCACAAAATAAGCCACACCTACAGTGTGGTAGTAAAAAATTTTTGCAGCCCTTCATTGTTTAGAGTGCCCCCCATGCCACTCCCGAATTGATCTTTCCCAGAAGAAAGCAGATGGCAGGAAGAGAATAAATAATAATAATAATAATAATAATAATAATAATTATTATTATTATTATTATTATTTATTAGATTTGTATGCCGCCCCTCTCCGCAGACTCGAGAAGGAGCAGAGCTGGAGTAAAACACACATAAGATTTGTCTGTCTGTCTATAAATGGATCTCTGCATCTCGGGGGCTTTTCTGATATCTTACCCAAGAAGAAGAATTTTTTCTTGGTCATGGGTCAGCTGCAGTGGGATGCCTTCCAAGAACTCCAAACTGATAGCCACAGGGCAGGCCCATCTGTTGACGGACGTTCGGACAAAGGGGAATGATGGAAGAACCGTCTGGGTATAAACCAGCCTGGATTCGGTCAATCCAAGCCCCAGAGAAGTAAATTGGGGTTACTCACAAAGAATGATTGCTGGGTTATACCTTTCTATCTATAAAGCTAAGCCCGGAATTGATTAGGATGTGGCTTTTCTTAACCCTCATTACTGTGTGTCAGAAGCCTTCATTACAGCACAGGCCTTGTGTCAGTTCCTATTATAGTACAGATGCGTTACGCGTCCTAAATATAGTGTGGTTCTGGGCTAAAATAGGATGGCTCGGCCAGATTTTCCCCAAGGAAATAATAACCTCCCGTATATTAAAATAGTGACATATTTTGCCATTTCATTCCCTTTTGCAAAAGGCCCGTTTTTGCCATTGTTTTGAAATAGAAGTAGAGGCAGGCTTGGCTAACTCCTTTCGTTCTGTGGAGGACATTCCCCAGTCGCTCGTTTGCAAATAAAATGCCACTTGGCACTGTATGGAAATGTGATATTTACTTCTCTCAGGTGAAACAATACCACCATCCAGCTGTTCCATTATGTGTCTTTTCAATATTTTTTTTAAAAAAATTTGTTTTGTTTTGTTTTAAATGCTGCTGCCATTTGGGCTTCTTTTATGATTTCCCTCGCCAGGCCATGTTTGCTAAACTCTTTGTGAACAACAACTAGTTGTTGATGTCAAGCTTGGACTTTTCTGGAGATACAGAACCAATCAAATTTTAATGGTGATTTAGGACAACGTTCATTCCCCTTTGTAGCATTCTCGGCTATTGTGAATAGTGTTGGGGAGCCATTTCACAGGGGTCACCTAAGACCATGAAAAAAGACAAATTTCCCATGGCGTTAGGAACTAAAACTTCTATTGGGACATATTTTTACAATCCAACCAATCAGGCGTTTACAGTGGGGATGTCCCTCTGGCCTTCCTGCCAATCAGCTTAAAGCTCTGTTGGGAGAATTGGCGTAGACTTATGGTTGGGAGTCACCACAAGATGAGGAATTGTATTAAGGGGTCACGGCCTTAGAAAGATTGAGAACCACTGGACTATAGGCACAGAAAAAACATGGTTTGGGGAGGAAGAGGTGGGAAAGTACAGTAGTACCTCTAGATACGAGTTTAATTCGTTCCAGAACGGAGCTCGTATGTCGATCAGCTCGTATCTGGAACAAATGGCTTTAGACTTTGTTTTCCCCCAAAAATAAGACATCTGATAATTTTAGGGGTGTTATTACAAAATTATATATTTATATATGTGTGTGTGTGTGTATGTATATAAAATTTGTTATTCATTGTTTCTCTGTAAAAAAGTATTGAAACTCATGAAATATAATGTTAATGCTATTATTTTTGTAATGGAAGGGGCCCACAAATCCTATAAACCTCAATGGTGTTAAAATGATGAACTGGATATTATGATGTCACAATACAGACTGTGCCCTTTACATGCTAGCCAGTAGCATTATGACATAAGCACACAAGAAGCAGTGTTTCCATCTCAATACACATTTCCTCACCTGTGGTTGCTCAGGCTGGACCCACAAATGTTTTGTCTGTTTTGATTGATGCTTTGTGGAGGATTTTTTTCACTTATGGTTTCATGGCTTGAAATGTAAACTACATTAAGGACCCTTCTTCCAGAAATTACCTTTTACATATACAGTAAGTAAATAATACCTTGCATAATTGGTGTTACATTTCATTGACATTATAAAGAGCACAACTCTCTGTCCTTGAAGAGTAATTTTTAAGAGGCTGGGCAAAATTTAAAAGTTTTTTAAAAAACTTTGAGAGATAGAAAACCCGCAACCTCCATAAATAACTGTTCCATTGTTACATGGTTATTATCATCAGGAGTATTTTTTATTATTTGAAACAAAATCTAGATCATCTAAAATTCTGTGGCCAAGACAAAGGATTTTCTTTCTACATGGGCGCAGATGCAAATAAACAAATGTAATCCATGTGGAGCATTTAGGATTCTTTCCCATGTTTTAGCAGCAAAAGCTGAAATATTGTGTGCACTTAATTTAACAAAAGTCTCATTGTTCTCTGAGGGACTTCTGTGAAAACTGACACAGGCTAATCTGTACTCATTTTTTTTCTTTTCTCCACAACCCCTTGCAGATTTTATTATTCTACTTTCTGAAACTAATCAGATGTTTGATAGTTTTTAAGAAAAAAGATCTGGAATTTATCTTTTTTTTTCAATTTAATCTATTATTTTCTGTTCTTATTTCACTTTGCAGACTATTTACTTATTTCACAAAACAATTTTTGTTAGCTCGGTTTTAATTGGGGTTTACTACAAGATTCATAAAAGGGATTGATGGAAAGGTCTATGTCTACATATTACTATCAACATCAAACAGTTAAAAAATAAAACACCGAACTACTTCTTTTTCCATCTGTTTGACGGATTGCACTTTAAAAGAAATATTTTTTTCTTCTCTTTTGAATGAGTTTTGAATTTGAGCTCTAAGCACATGGCACTTATAAGCAGTATCCTGAATAACATGAGCTTTCTATAATCTTCTCTGCTGTCCCTACCACTTTCTGTATGGACTTTCTATCTGAGGCACTGCTGCCATCAAATCAAACTGTGATGCAGTTTGTTAAAATGCTCTCAATCGTGTCTCTGTAAAAAGTGGCTGAGACAGAAGGAGAAAGATGTGCTCTCCTCTCTGACGCAGGAAATGCAGTCGCTGGTTTGCATCCTTCACTAAAGATGACAGGTGAAGAGACCAAGTCAGATGATCTGCCATTTCTTGCCAGACTCTTACTGAATGGAATAGCTGTATCTCTGCTGTCCTACAGGATGGTGGGGATGGCTATTAGACAAAGGAGGATAAATATAGTTATCTTAGGTGCATGATCGAATAATGATGAACATTAATTCAAGTTCCTGGCAACTATATAATGATCATTCACCCACCTATACTGGCAAAACTCTTTTTCTTCAGATTGTTATTTTCTGAAAGCCACTTTGCTACGATTTGAATAAGCAAGATAAATAAAATAAGATTAGAAATGCATACCCCTAACTCCATACCCCTTACCAACTGTAGTAAAGATTATGTGTAAATGTATACAGCATATAAACAACCAAAGCAGAGAAATTTGTTAACGTATTATGGATGATGGATGGAAGGAAGGAAGGAAGGAAGGAAGGAGAAGGAAGGAAGGGAAGGAAGGGAAGGAAGGAAAAGAAAGGAAGGAAGGAAGGAAAGAAGGAGAAGGAAGGAAGGGGAGGAAGGATAGGAAGGAAAAGGAAGGAAGGAAGGAAAGGAAGGAGAAGGAAGGAAGGAAGGAAGGAAGGAAGGAAGGAAGGAAGGAAGGAGAATGCAATGGAATATAAAATGATGTCTGATCTGAGAAAAGGAATGACTTCAGTCAAGTTTCCGTGCATGAAATGTACATTAATATTTTCATTAAATTCAGATATGGACACAAGTAACCTAATTTTCCTGAACAATTTTGGGCCCACATCTTATTCCTCTCCATCACAGGGGAAGATGAAAAATCCACTATATAGTATATTATGTTGTATTGAGGCTGACTGTGAATTCTGGGAATCATAGTCTGATACATCTAGTGGTTGACTGGAATCATCTCGCCCAATTTTCAGGCAGGGATGTCTTCCCGAGTCTACCAAAAGTTGCCAAAAGTTGAAGTTGGGATTTCACAGCCATTGAAATGAAAAGATATACAGCCCAATAGATGCAAAAGGATCAGGATTTTATTAACCTTTTGTTAAGTGGGTGCTCCACCTAGCCATTTTAAGAGTATCGGCTGGCTAGTGGTGTCAGAGCTCATGAGCCTCTTTCAGGTGAGAATTGAACAATTCTGAAAAAACTCTTCTATCTCTGCCCCTGGTTACTTTTCAATGGTTTTCGTATGTAAATATGCCATTACTTTTTCTTCTAAATGGCGGGATAAATAATAAAAGTTTTTACAAGGATTTGGTTTAAAACTGCCAGGATAACTAGAAGAAATATAGTAAGTAAAAGTGAGCCTTTCTTAAGTATAACTTCCCTATGTTCTCCCCAGTTATATTTCTCTAGAGCATTCACTGGCTGGGGAATTCTGGGAGTTGAAGTCCAAATATCTTCAAGTTGCCAAGGTTGGGAAACACTGCTCTAGACTGGTGTTTCTGAATTATTTTTTGTTACACCTACACACACACCTACACACACACACACCCCCAGGAAGAAGTAAACATTTCGTGCACACCCAATTCTCCACCGGAATGGTTGTTTGCAATATTCAGCATGTTTTCACTGAAAAAACTCAAGCTGTTTATCAGTTGATGGGGGTATAATGTTTTTAAGTGACACTTTTATTTGACTTCACGCTGTCCGCTGCCAACATTTTTAGACACTGTAAACATACCGGTCTTTCCTCGTCTCCCACCATAGTCACAGTGAAGCCAAGCGCTATATATGCTTTGTCATACTTCCTCATATTAAGAACATAAGACGAGCCCTGCTAAATCAGGCCAAAGCCCATTGAGTCCAGCATTCTATGTCACACAGTGCCCCACCAATTGTCCATGGGATCTTGAGCAGAAAGAGAAGGCAAGACCCTCCCTTTCCCTTGACCCCCAACAAATGGTACCCAAGGGAATCCTGCCTGCCTCAACCAACATAGAGGCGGCACTTGGACATCCATTTCAATAACCACTGATACACTTGGCATCCATGAATCTGTCTAATCCTGCCTTGAAGCTATCAAGGCTGTTCTTAGCTTTGAGGAGACTTAATGTTTGTCTCATTATCTCCGTCTCTCTCCTCCTTTCTTTTCATCCCTGTTATTTTTTTCATGGTGTCTCTTAAGGGTTTGTTATATCTCCTACTCTGTGCTGTGTGCTATTGTTCAGTGCAAAATAGCCCTATTCCCTGCAGCAAAAAAAGCACATTCCCCAGGGTCACACAAACACCCTGGCATTGCTTCGTGCCCCCCCCCCAGGGGGGCCCAACCCCCTATTTGAAAAACACTGCTCTAGAGACTGAAATAATTTATAAATCCTCAAAGGGGTTTAAAAGTGGTAACAAAGGATAATAAACATTTCCGCACCTTCACAAGATTGGCATATAAGACTGCTCTTCAACAATCTTTTATGACCAATAGTAGCACTTAGTTGTATTCATCTAATCTTGAAAAAAAATTAAGCAGGATTGGACTTGCTTAGAGTGCTGACAGCTATATTATAAACTTGAAAAAACAATAACATCCCACTGTTAAGCAATAACAGGTCCTTTATTTACATTGCAATACATGGTTATAGTCATATTCCCAGGAGTCAAGCCTCAACTTGGGAGTCATTAAAGATTTTGTTTTTAATGATTATATTTTTGTATGGAATTTTGTATGGAACAAGCCAGTTCAAAAGAGGACAAGATAAGCCATTTTAGAGGGTTTTTAAAAATCATTATCCACTGAAGCAAACTTGCCTAATTCAAGGTTTTTATAGCCAGGGAATAGACAGATTTGGAGGGGGGGGGGGAGGAAAGCATTTCTGACAGTAGAGCCCAAATGGCTTGTATTAGTAAAACAAATTAAAATCAATGAATTAGGCTGGTAATGTATGGGACAAGGAATTTTGGGGAAAGTAACCTAGCAGATTTAAAAAGCACCAGGATGAGAATGTGATCGTATTCTATACTGCAGAGCAAGGGCAGCAAATATGATATTGATAAATTTGAACGAGTCCAAAGACGGGTACAAAAATGGTGGAAGGTCTTAAGCATAAAACGTATCAGGAAAGACTTCATGAACTCAATCTGTATAGTCTGGAGGACAGAAGGAAAAGGGGGGACATGATCGAAACATTTAAATATGTTAAAGGGCTAAATAATGTCCAGGAGGGAAGTGTTTTTAATAGGAAAGAGAACACAAGAACAAGGGGTTACAATCTGAGGTTAGTTGGGGGAAAGATCAGAAGCAACGTGAGAAAATATTTTACTGAAAGAGTAGTAGATGCTTGGAACAAACTTCCAGCAGACGTGGTTGGTAAATCCACAGTAACTGAATTTAAACATGCCTGGGATAAACATAGATCCATCCTAAGATAAAATACAGGAAATGCTATAAGGGCAGACTAGATGGACCATGAGGTCTTTTTCTGCCGTCAATCTTCTATGTTTCTATGTCTCTAAATGAATCCAAAACTTTCAATTCTCCAGCTGACCCATGGCTTTATGTTGTGCCAGAGAAGACAGGGCCATTGTCTAGTGTCTGGGCCCGAGACATATTTAATCAAGGGTGGATGAGGGCAGTGATATTCCAAGCATCGCTAGTCCTCTGACTTTGGGTGCTAGGAAGCAAACCAGCAGCTGTTTTACCCCACTTGCTTACTAGGAAGAAAAAGCAACCAGAGCTAGAGGCAGTCAAATATTAAATATTCTGCCTCTTCAAGACTTAGTCTCCATCCATTTATTTATTTATTTTATTTTATTTATTATTCAATTTTTTTAATGCCACCCTTCTCCTTAGACTCAGGGTGGCTTACAACATGTTAGCAATAGCACTTTTTAACAGAGCCAGAATATTGCCCCCACAATCCGGGTCCTCATTTTATTTATTTATCTATCTATCTATCTATCTATCTATCTATCTATCTATCTATCTATCTATCTATCATCTATCTATCTATCTATCTATCTGATTTGTATGCCGCCCCTCTCCGCAGACTCGGGGCGGCTAACAACAATGATAAAAACAACATGTGACAATCCAATAATATAACAACTAAAAACCCTTATTTATAAAACCAAACATACCATGCATAACTTGTAATGGCCTAGGGGGAAGGAATATTTCAACTCCCCCATGCCTGGCGGTATAAATGAGTCTTGAGTAGTTTACGAAAGACAGGGAGGGTGGGGGCAATTCTAATCTCCGGGGGGAGTTGGTTCCAGAGGGCCGGGGCCACCACAGAGAAGGCTCTTCCCCTGGGGCCCGCCAAATGACATTGTTTAGTCGACAGGACCTGGAGAAGGCCAACTCTGTGGGACCTTATCGGTCGCTGGGATTCGTGCGGTAGCAGGCGGTTCCGGAGGTAATCTGGTCCAATGCCATGTAGGGCTTTAAAGGTCATGACCAACACTTTGAATTGTGACTGGAAACTGATCGGCAGCCAATGCAAGCCACAGAGTGTTGAACAAACATGGGCGAATCTTGGAAGCCCCACAATGGCTCTCGCGGCTGCGTTCTGCACGATCTGAAGTTTCCGCCTTGAGCCGGTGATGAGATTTGAACCGCTGACCTGCAGATCTACCAGTCAGCTTTAGTGGCCTGCAGTACTGCACTCTACCCGCTGCGCCACCTCGGCTCATTTAAGATTTTTTAAAGATTCCCCCTTGCAGAACAATTATCCTGTCTACCTCTGCTAGTGAAGAAAGATGCCTCCAGTGGCCTGTTTACTGGGGCGGAGGGTGTAAAATGATAATGAGGAATGGCCCTGAATTCATACCAATGCAAACCAGGTCTCTCACAATCTTTTTCTTCTTTTTGTCTTGAGGGTCTACCAGCAGCTGTGG
This sequence comes from Erythrolamprus reginae, assembly GCF_031021105.1. NCBI lineage: Eukaryota > Metazoa > Chordata > Lepidosauria > Squamata > Dipsadidae > Erythrolamprus > Erythrolamprus reginae. Next base: position 414,256,566 of record NC_091950.1, read on the forward strand.
CTGGAATGCAATATCATTTTTTTCTTAATAATGACTTCATATTACCTGCACTGCTGAGCCCCTAACATGCTAATTACCTAAGCAGGTGAAATACATTTTAATAATTTAACAAATGAACTAAAGCAGAATTGAATGACAAAAGGAAACATGTGCTGCTGCCAAAGCACTCTTGGCCAAAGGTTGGTGAGAGTATTTTTTTTTTTTAAAAAAATTAATAGGATTAATCAATTTGGAAGTGAATGCTGCAGAATTCTTTTGACATTTCCAAGGTGGGTCGTCCTTATTTATCTGCACCTGCTTAGCATTTTAAATACAGGGTAAATCTACTTTTTTGAGGGAACATCAGAGAAAAGAGTAGGAAATGGATGAAACTTAGTCGTGTTTTTTTAAAAATTTATAAATCAATTTATAGCTTCTTATACTGCCCAGTAATGCGTGTATCTGGTTCTGTGGATTTTTAGTGCTTTCCGTGGGATCTTCAATCAAACCCAGTTATCCAGGCAAGTTTCTCACCATAAAATTTTTAAACTGCACTTTTTTTTAGTAGAATTCTATTCTTTCTTGTTGCAACTCTGGATACCTCTTGTAGTGCTTGTAATAATTTCTGTAGAACACCCTTTCCAATTTCCTGCTCGCCAGATGTGTTGGGTTACAGTTCTCAGGAATAGGGGGATTTGGGGAGTTGTTGATCAGCACAACTGGAAACCAACACATCTGGAGGGTACTAATGTAGCAATGTTTTGAACATCCCTCTGTCTGTGTTTATTTGTTTCAATGGGAGCTGAGCAAATCCATAAACTATGTGTTACAAAAGGATGTAGAATAGAAGATGTACTAATGTACCATTGTACCATGTACTAAGATGTATTAATGCACCATTAATATTACAGGTAGTTCTCAAGTTACAATGGTAATTGGGAGCAGAACCGTTAAGCAACGCAGTCACATGACTGTATTGTTTTCAATGGCAGTTCTAGCTCTCCCTGTTACTGTCCTTTAAATGAATCCCACCATCCATTCAGATCTAGGATGTGTCATTTGAGTATTCCCTTTATTTTTTTGAGCAGTACAGTGATACCTCGTCTTACAAACGCCTCATCATACAAACTTTCCGAGATACAAACCCGGGGTTTAAGATTTTTTTGCCTCTTCTTACAAACTATTTTCACCTTACAAACCCACTGCCACTGCTGGGATTCCCCACCTCCAGACTTCTATTGCGATATCGAAGTGCCCATTTTTGCGCTGCTGGGATTCCCCTGAGATTCCCATCTACGGGAAACCCCACCTCTAGACTTCTGTGTTTTTGTGATGTTGCAGGGGAATCCCAGTAGTGCAAAAATGTGCGCTTCGCTGGCAACGGAAGTCCGGAGGTGAGGTTTCCCAGCGAGGGGAGCCTCAGTGAAATTGCAGCATCACAAAAACACAGAGGTCCAGAGGTGGGGCTTTGAGGACTTCGGCATTTTTGCGATGCTGCAATTTCACTGAGGCTCCCCTTGCTGGGAAACCCCACCTCCAGACTTCTATTGCCAGCGAAGCACTCGTTTTTGCAATGCTGGGATTCTCCTGCTGGGAATCCCCTGCAGCATCAAAAAAACACAGAAGTCCAGAGGTGGGGTTTCCCATGGAGGGGAGCCTCAGGGAAATTCCAGCTGTGGAAAAATGGGCGCTTCGGCTGGCAAAAGGGGTGAATTTTGGGCTTGCACGCATTAATCGCTTTTCCATTGATTCCTATGGGAAACATTGTTTTGTCTTACAAACTTTTCACCTTAAGAACCTCATCCCGGAACCAATTAAGTTTGTAAGACAAGGTATCACTGTATATTTAGGAACTGTACCTGCCTAGCATGCAGTTCTCCAAGCATTACAAGATGGTTTAGGACAATGTTTCCCAACCTTGGCAACTTGAAGATATTTGGACTTCAACTCCCAGAATTCCCTAGCCAGCGTATGCTGGCTGGGGAATTCTGGGAGTTGAAGTCCAAATATCTTCAAGTTGCCAAGGTTGGGAAACACTGGTTTAGGAAATATGCTACATAAATGTTGCATAGCCATCTCCCACTCGCTCAACACAATTGACTTTTTTTTAAGATGATCATAATAACTACAGAATAATATATGGCTTCTTAACTCACAGGAAATTGCTGGGTTTGAGTATAGTTTGGATTCTGTTACCTATTAAGGTCAGGGTTGTCAGGATCCTTTCTTCAAGATCTTTAATTTTCTCTGGGATTGTGTGTGGGAACAGGGCCATTTTGGCAGTGGCACCAAGGTTGTGAAACTTCCAGATGACTCCATTGTGTGTTCTTGCTCCTAGTTTTGTAGACGATGAATTGAAGTGTGATGCTCTCCTTCAGAACATTCAAAGTCTGATAAAAGCGCCTCACTTGAACGTTGTTCCCTGTTAATTAGTGATAGGCTGTGTAAACAATTGATCATTTTAATTCAGGTTTTTTTCAAGTCAGGTTAGATTTCCAAAGGTCAGAGGCAAGGCTTTTGAAAAGGCAGCTTCTCTTTTCATCACACAAGCCTACTGCCATATTAAATTTGCACTGCAGAATTTATTTATTTATTTATTTATTTATTTATTTAAAAAAATTATTTTTTATTGATTTTTAACAATTTAACATCACACAACATAAAACAGTGCGTAGTGAATTGTGCCCACCACCCCGACATACACACATTCCCCACCACCAAATTGGGGGTATTTCTTGTATAAACCACTTAACCCAAGAGCAATATATCTGTTTACATATTATAGAGTGATTCCAATTTATTTCTTGTAGCTTGGTCTCGGATTCTGCTCGTCATATATCGTCTTACCTTGTCCCACCGTCCCATCAGCTGTCCCAACTCAGTTTCATTATCCAAATTTATCCTTTTTTCCATAATTTCAAATTGAATTTATTTATTTATTTGATTTGTATGCCGCCCCTTTCCGTAGACTCGGGGCGGCTCACAACATAATAAAACAATTCATAACAAATCTAATAATTTACAATTTAAAATTTAAAGTAGTTAAGAAAACCCCATTTTTAAGCAGACATACCTACAAACATACCATACATAAATTATATAGGCCCGGGGGAGATATCTCAATTCCCCCATGCCTGACGACAAAGGTGGGTTTTGAGGAGTTTACGAAAGGCAAGGAGGGTAGGGGCAGTTCTAATCTCTGGGGGGAGCTAGTTCCAGAGAGTCGGGGCCGCCACAGAGAAGGTTGTTCCCCTGGGGCCCGCCAAATGACATTGTTTAGTTGACAGGACCCGGAGAAGGCTGACTCTGTGGGACCTAATCGGTTGCTGGGATTCAATTCGTGCAGCAGAAGGCGGTCTCGGAGATATTCTGGTCCGATGCCATGAAGGGCTTTATAGGTCATAACCAACACTTTGAATTGTGACCGGAAATTGATCGGCAACCAATGCAGACTGCGGAGTGTTGGTGTAACATGGGCATTTTTGGGAAAGCCCATGACTGCTCTCGCAGCTGCATTCTGCACGATCTGAAGTTTCCGAACACTTTTCAAAGGTAGCCCCATGTAGAGAGCATTACAGTAGTAGAATCGGATAAACAGACAACTGGATATGAAATTCTGCTGGTTTTGTGGTTTGGTAAGGAAGGCAGTACTGGGTTTCTTACTTAAGCAATTAGCTTTGAAAATTAAGATGCTATACAGCTGCTGCTGGCTGCCAGAATGAAAGCCGTATAAACAATCTCCAGAGCCAGCGGTGTCCCGCAAGGAACACTTCATTCATATGTCCGTGTGCATTTTTATATTCTTCCATAGTAATTCTTCTTTCAGCGATTTTAACAGAGGAGGAAACGGTTACAACTGATCCAAGGTTTTCTTTCTGGAGTCTGGTAACGGTGACCAGTTTCAGTAAGTGATACTTAGTGATGGAAGAGGCTTGGGCTCCGTGTATTAAAACCACAATTGCAGCCCATGTAATGCCTCTTTGGCTGTAGGTCACTTCTATTGGAAGTATATATATATCACTAAGCCCTGACATGGCTCTTCATTTCAACTCTGGCAATGGCAGTTTTAATATAACATCCAGGGAAGTTATAACTGCCTTGGAGCTGTGCAAATTGCTGTTTTGGGAGAGAGAGAAAAAAGCCAGCAAGGTATTTTGTGTTTACCCAAGCATTGTAAATCAATACACAAGGGTTGTTTTTTTTAAAAAAGTAAATGATTCATAATAATATAATAGCACAGACATTTCTTGTGTTTGCTGACTGGGAGACAAGAATATTTCTTGTTTTCTGTGGTGCCTCATAAGGTTTTGCTTAGGAAGGTAGGAACAGAGTGGGAAATGGTATTAGAAGACCATTCGGAAACAATAGTTGGCATACAATGCAGCATCTTGTATACTAATTAGCACTAGATGTCATTAACATATTAATTCTCTGTGGTGAGCTATTCATTGGCTGCTGATACATTTTTGGGTGCAATTTAAACTGTTGTTTTTAACCCAGGGGTCTTCTACCTTCCAATCAATTTGACCAATACCAATTAGTAAAAAATGGATAATTCAAGATAGAATCCAAAAGAAAATGGGCTATCCAAAGCCCCAACTCATCTAGATAGGATTTGTTTGCAAAAACCACTGACATTTTGATTGAAAAATCAAGCTAGACTTCATTCAGTTGAAGATCTTAACTTGGAGCAAAGCATCTGCCTTGTTCATAGCAGTTCACAGATTTGGACCCCATCAACAGTAGGTAAAAAAATCAAATAGCCCAAGTAGAGGATAGAATTGGCTAGCTCAGATGAAAGACTTGTTTAAGTTCAACAGAAGATAAATGATAACATCTATATAATGCCATAGAACTGAATTAACAAGTAAACAAATGTTAAATAAATAACCCTACTTCTCCACTCTCTCTTAACTCCTCCTTTCAAACTGTTGTTTAGTACTTTGAGGAAGACACACGTTCATAGACCGCTGCTCACTAAATTGGGATTTAGGGCATTATTGTCAAAACTAAACGTAGACTCCCCGCTGTAGCAGCTTGAGTAGTTAGAAATATCTGTGGAAAATTGAACTCTCAATGTGGGCTTTAGCTTTTGCTGATACATAAAGGCAGCATGAAATTGATCAAAATCCTGTGGGCTTTCTCAGGCAGCACTGGATCCCACTCAAAACATTAATTGTAAAATATCCACTAATTGGAATGCCAGAATCCACTTTAGAACTTCCAAATGCATTTGGCTATTTTTTCTCTAGACAGAAGTGTGAGCCACACAAAAGAATTGAGGGAGCCTGTTGATGGAGGAGGAGTGATTTCAGCAATTGGCAAATGCAATGGTTAAGTTGGTATCCTAGTGCCATTTTTAAATGTTCAATTGCCACAGCAAACATTCTGAACTATGGCATATTTTGATTGTACCTCTCGCCTTTTGAAAAGCTAAAGCTGTAAGTGTCTATAGAGATTCTCAGTCATCCAGGTCATGGTTGTCCCAAAAGTGTTTTTTTCATGAGAAAATTTGACTTTTGTTTTTCTTTTAAGATGTTTTGCTTCTCATCCAAGAAGCTTCTTCAACTCTGACTGGTTGGAGAATGGAAGGATTTATTTTACTTGCAGAAAGCTGGTCATTTGCATTCTTTTAGAGCAGTGTTTCCCAATCATGGCAACTTGAAGATATTTGGACTTCAGCTCCCAGAATTCCCCAGCCAGCATTCGCTGGCTCGGGAATTCTGGGAGTTGAAGTCCAAATATCTTCAAGTTGCCAAGGTTGGGAAACACTGTTTTAGAGAGTCGTTGAGGCCTCCTGGAGGTATATTTGCGTCCTCAGGTTCACCTTAATAGTGCAAATGGGTGTGGAACCTTCTTGAAACTGCTAGAAGTAAATGTGAAAATGCTCAAAATACATAGAAGAGAACCGGTAGTCCATTTTCTAGTAGCAAAAAGAACATGCCAAAGAGAACTCTTAACAGTATGATCCACCTCTTCTCGGACGAATTTGACAGTAGGAATTATTCATGCTGGGTAAAAGTATGTCAGGTACATTTGAGGAAGAGCCAATCAGGGGAAACCTTGGGCACTTATCACATTAATATCTGCAAATAAAATTATCCCTTTATTGTTCTTCTTTCTATGTGATTAGGACAAAAACAATGATCTTGATCACATATTGACGTTTGTCCAGGGCTTGAAATTTTTAAGAATAGAATAGAATAGAATTTTTATTGGCCAAGTGTGATTGGACACACAAGGAATTTGTCTTGTTGCATATGCTCTCAGCGTACATAAAATAAAATATACATTTGTCAAGAATCATGTGGTACAACACTTAATGATTGTCATAGGGGTCAAATAAGCAATGAAGTTATGTTGTAGGCGCATTAATATCAAGAAGAAAAAAGTTACAAAAACCTGGTCCCAAAAGGACCTTTATTGGAGCAGGAACCAAAGCTGAGAAATGTTCATCATACTTGTTCTGGCATTATCAATTTTATCTGGTGACCACATGTTTTACGATTATGAGAAAGAGGAAGAAAAATATTTCCCCCCAGTATGGGCAGTACATTTGTAAAAATACCTGTCATAACCTTTCCCCGAGACCTCTTTTTTCAGAAGTGAAAAACTGGAAACATGTTGTCTACTTCTTCTATGGAAGGTATTCTTGTCTACCAGCTAAAAATATTTTTTGGGAATCATAGTTTTCCATGACATAAGTGTGTTTCCCCAAAATCATGGATGCTTGGCTGCATAGCTAGAGGTATAACAAGCAGGAAGAGGGAGATTATGATCCCGCTATATAGAATGCTGGTGAGACCACATTTGGAATACTGTGTTCAGTTCTGGAGACCTCACCTACAAAAAGATATTGACAAAATTGAACGGGTCCACAGACGGGCTACAAGAATGGTGGAAGGTCTTAAGCATAAAACGTATCAGGAAAGACTTCATGAACTCAATCTGTATAGTCTGGAGGACAGAAGGAAAAGGGGGGACATGATCGAAACATTTAAATATATTAAAGGGTTAAATAAGGTTCAGGAGGGAAGTGTTTTTAATAGGAAAGTGAACACAAGAACAAGGGGACACAATCTGAAGTTAGTTGGGGGAAAGATCAAAAGCAACATGAGAAAATATTATTTTACTGAAAGAGTAGTAGATCCTTGGAACAAACTTCCAGCAGACGTGGTAGATAAATCCACAGTAACTGAATTTAAACATGCCTGGGATAAACATATATCCATCCTAAGATAAAATACAGAAAATAGTATAAGGGCAGACTAGATGGACCATGAGGTCTTTTTCTGCCGTCAGACTTCTATGTTTCTATGTTTCTATCAATGTGCAAAATCTTTAATTATAAGAAAATGTGTCATCCAAGCGCTTGAAAGGTATCCTCAGCAAGAAATGCATTCATCATCAGTTACAGGTGTTTAACCAGTGCTACTAAGCCTGGGCCCAGCTGACTTCCTCCTGCCCCGAACCTCTTGCATGCAAGAGGCTGTGCCTTATGAGTGATGGGGTTGGGGTGGGATTGGTTGGATTCTGTTGAATTTGGCTAGAGTAGAACTTGGTACTAGATAGAGGTGTTTGTGATAATCCTGATGTAACCGTTTTGAGTTTGCAGGTGATTTCTGACACATTGAGCGGGTTAGAAACTGTCTTAAATTTAAATTGATTTAGAAAAGAACACCATAGTTAATTATGGGAGCAAGATAAAGTAGCTTTATCCATGTTAGAATGCTTAGAAATTATGCATAATATTTCTAGAACAAACTCATACAGAGTAGATGTGGCAGTGGTAGATATTCAGCCTATAAACCAGACTAATATAAGTAGAGTATAAATATTATTTACATATATTCAATAAAGTAGTCAGTAAACAATCCAAGTGATACAAAGACATATCAAGCAATCATATACAAACCAGATATCAGAACACACAGTTTTATACACACAGCAGCTAAAAGTAATACGGTATTCCCCCTGCAGAACACACAGTTCTATACAATACCATAAGTATTACTTACATATAGATTAGATTAGATTAGATTTATTGGATTTATATGTCGTCCCTCTCCGCAGACTCGGGGCGGCTCACAACAATGGTGTAGAACAATACATACTAACAAATCTAATATTTAAAAATCTAGGTTACAGTTTTAGATTAAAAGTCCAAAAAAAAAAAGAAACCCCAATATATAAAAAACAACACACAATGGAATCATACACCAAAACTACATGGGCAACGGAGAGATGTTTCAATTCCCCCATGCCTGACGGCAGAGGTGGGTTTTAAGAAGTTAACAAAAGGCAAGGAGGGTGGGGGCAATCCTGATCTCTGGGGGGAGCTGGTTCCAGAGGGTCGGAGCCACCACAGAGAAGGCTCTTCCCCTGGGTCCCACCAGACGACATTGTTTAGTCGACGGGACCCGGAGAAGGCCAACTCTGTGGGACCTAACCAGTCGCTGGGATTCGTGCGGCAGAAGGCGGTCTTGCAGGTATCCTGGTCCGATGCCATAACCAACACTTTGAATTGTGACCAGAAACTGATCGGCAGCCAATGCATAATAATACATAGACCAACGTATTAGCACACAGCAAGTCTGTAGTATAGTCACACAGAAAAAACTAGCAGAGAGTAAGATCAGGGAGTTAGCATGTTAGCAAGAGCAATACTGTATAGAGCAATAGCAGCACTAACAAGGGAGAAACCATCTAACACCCTTTTATAGCTAATTGCAGTACTAGCCCTTAAAGCAACATTGTGCTAAATTCTCCAAACATACATTGCTGGTTAGTTCATATACTGTACTGGCAAACCCAACCGGTGAGGTACGTAGTACTGGCAGTCCCTTTCATCTGCTGGACTAGGGAATGTGCCATGAATCAGGCTCAGTACTTTTTCCCTGTAAAAGCCTAGCACGCAAACCTATTGAGTCTGCAAGTGGATCTAGGCATGCTTCAAAGCATCTCTTGCTCACAATGAGGGTCATAAAAGCTGTTGTGATCAAAAGAAACTTCCAAAGAAAGTCATCCCGAGGATGGCCTGCAGGAGTTCTTCCCATTCTTGGAGGCGAACAGCCAGAATGGCTCAACCGCACAAACATTAAAGCGTAATCTCTGAACTCTATCAGGGGCAGTTCCAGTTAGGTTCTTTTCTTCTCAAAATAAGACACTGTGCCACAGAAGATTTTCTCCTCCTGTAGATTGCAATTTCTGGGCAATTCTGCAGAATTTGTAAATGAGGTATGTGGATGGTTTTCTGAAGGGCACTCTGACGACTGTCAGAAGATAAAAGCTGTAAACAAGAATATGCAGCATTTTCCCCCCGTCTTTAAATGTCATGTTGAGGATCACATTTCAAAATGTGGGTGAGACAGGGCTAAGTATAATATTTATGTTACAGTTTAACAGTTTTCTTTTTTTAAACCTGTAAATATATTAAGCCACCAAAGAAGTATTATACATCCTTGTCTTACTTTGTGCACGATGTTGAACTATTTGTTAGGGACTCACTTTATCCTCTTGCATGCTTTATTTCCATCATATACAACTCATCATATTCAGCCGTCAGCCTTCAATTTGCACAAAACCATTCAAGCCTATTCACTTCATCTAGCACTATCTGCATATCAGCAAATGCATGGTAAACATTATTTCTCACATTCATATATTTCTCAGTGACTTGCTGAAAAGCAAATGCCAGGTTTGCATACGTCACGCTTGACATAAAAGTCACTCTGCCTTTCCATTGTCCGCTCAGCTACCTTGCAATCAGAATTCTGCTAAATGATTTCTCAGGCACACTTAACAACTCTTCAGGTTTTTTTAAAAAAATATTTTTCTTATTAGCTTTCTTTTTCTGAAAGGAAAGAATATCATAATTAATGAAATAGAATAGAATAGAATAGTTGGAAGGGACCTTGGAGGTCTTCTAGTCCAACCCCCTGCTTAACACCCTACACTACTTCAGACAAATGATTATCCAACATCTTCTTCAAAACTTCCAGTGTTGGAGCATTCACAACTTCTGGGGGCAAGCTGTTCCACTGATTAATTGTTCTAACCGTCAGGAAATTTCTCCTTAGTTTTCAGTTGCTTCTCTCCTTAATTAGTTTCCATCCATTGCTTCTTGTTCTACTCTCAGGTGCTTTGGAGAATAGGTTGACTCCTTCTTTGTGGCAACCCCTGAGATATTAGAACACTGCTATCAAGTCTCCCCTGGTCCTTCTTTTCATTAAACTAGACATACCCAGTTCCTGCAACCATTTTTCATATGTTTTAGCCATCAGTTCCCTGCTCATCTTTGTTGCTTTTCTCTGCACTCTTTCTAGAGTCTCAATATCTGTTTTGCAATGTGGTGACCAAACGTGAATGCAGTATTCCAAGTGTGGCCTTACCAAGATATTATATAGTGGTATTAACACTTCACGTGATCTTGATTCTGTTAATGCAGCCTAGAACCCAGTTGACTATTTTGGCAGCTGCTGCACACTGCTGGCTGATATTTAAATGGTTGTCCGCTAGGACTCCAAGATCCCTCTCACAATTGCTACTGTTGAGCAATGTACCACATATACTGTACCTGTGCATTTTGGTTTTCTTGCCTAAAGGTAGAACCTTACTTTTTTCACCATTGAATTTCATTTTGTTAGATAGCGACCAGTGTTCAAGTCTGTCAAGTCTTGTAATTTGTGCCTATCTTCTGGAGTGTTGGTTATTCCTGCCAGTTTGGTGTCATCTGCAAATTTGATGAATTTTCCATCCATCCCCTCATCCAAGACATTGATGAGATGTTGAAGAGCACTGGGCCTAAAACAGAGCCTGGGGATACTCCACTGCATACATCCCTCCATGTAGATACAGTTCCATTGAGCACTACCCATTGAGTGCAGTTGGTCAGCCAGTTTTGAATCTATTTGGTGAGGTTGCTGTCTAACCCACATTTTTCTACTTTATCTAGTAGTAGGTTATGGTCTACTTTATCAAATGCCTTATTGAAGTCCAAGTAAATGATATTATATTAATCAGGCACACATGCAGCCTTCACTCATATTTTAAACAATTTGCCCAGCCATAAAGAAACCTTATCAATACCTTAAGGATTTCTCCCAGTTGCTCTGTCTATATCTGCAGCCCTACAATTTTGCATTCCCATAGAATTTATGATTTTATCTTTTTATTCTTAGACAGCCCCCATTTCAATTCCACGGTTCGACATGATGCCATTTTTCCATTGTTACTCTCTTAAAGCACATTCCTGTGCTCCAGTTTGATCCCAAATAATATTGCAGCTGTTCGAATTGGTAGAAGTGATCTCCAGTGGAACCTGGCAAAATCTCTCCAAAAGCTTGCCATCATTCGTATGTAGGAAACAATCAGTGCAATAGATTCAAAGCTCTGTCTTTCAGTATACCTTGAATGCCTTGAACCACAAGATGGGTGGCAAATAAATTTGATAAATACATAGCCTAGCAAGTATCTTTCTTTTATTGCTCCTGATGACTGCTGATATCTTGTCCAGATGCCATATCATTAGAAAATATAGTGAGAACTGAAGTTAGGTGTACTGGATAAAAGACCTTTTCCCAATGTAGAGCCTTTCAGATGTGTGAAAGTTGCGGTTGCCAGAATTTTATATCTGAGATGCAATTTTTTTTTTTGGGGGGGGGGGGGGGTGTTGTTGTCTTCCAATTTTAGCAGCCAGGATGCAGAATTCTAAATGGCCCCTAGGTGGCAGCAAAAGGAATATTACAGTAAAGCCTCCTCTCTATGCTGCCATCTGCATTTGTGGTCATTGGTATTTATTATAGCCATATAAATTACAATGTGCCTAACCTAAAACTTAAATCCTGCATTGGAGTTTCTTCTTCCCATCCAGTTCTTCCAAACTCAAAAATCAGTTGCTGCTATTATTGAAGCAAATGTCATTTAAAATCTGCATTTTCATAAGATGGGGTTTTGCTGTTCTATGGGATGGTTAGCTAGAGGTAGTTCTGTACTTATTTACATAGAATTTTTTTTCCCCAACAGCCCTATTACCATATTTAAATGCAAGTATGTCTCTCTTAATTGATCTTTTTCAGTAGTTTAGAGATACTTTAAAGCCTGTTGATCTCTGTGCAATTTTTTTCGGGTAGCAATAAATGTAGCGATGGGAGTAGATCTAGAATTAGAGCACTTGTAGTTCTTTGGCTCTCTGTTTTTCTATTTTCTCTTTTATTTTTTTTACCTCTGCAGTTCTTTACATCAGTGTTTCCCAACCTTGGCAACTTGAAGATATTTGGACTTCAACTCCCAGAATTCCCCAGCCAGCAAATACTGGCTGGGGAATTCTGGGAGTTGAAGTCCAAATATCTTCAAGTTGCCAAGGTTGGGAAACACTGATTTACACGACAGTTTATTCCCTGACTGTGACTGTGCCCCTTTCCTTGTCTTTACAATCCAAACTGGGTAATCAAAATCTGAAGATGAGTAAACTCTTTGAAGCATCTCTCAGGTTAAGCTACCTTAATTCTTATTCAGAAGAAATTAGGAAAATAAAAGTATTCCCCCCACCACCCAAATCTAATCGGGGGGGGGATGCCCACCTTTCTATTCCAGCCTTTTTCTTCCTGGTCTTTCCTCCACCTTCTTTTCTCTTTGCTAGTCTTCCTGATGACTTTCAGAAATAGCAAAGTGAAAAGGAAGGAGGGATTTTGCAACATGAAGGGAAAGGAAGAAGGCAATAAGTTGGGGGGGGATGACTGGCAGAGTCACATGGAGGAGATGTAGTGGACTCTCTTCTGGCTCAGCCTTTTTCTAAAAAGAAAAAACTTCACAAAAGGTTGCCAGCATCCTGTGACCAAATTTGATTTAGGTCAAATCAGCGTCTCATCTCTGCAGCCAAATGATCAGGCCTCTGCTGTTTTTTCTCCATTAGAAGAAATAAAAAGGAAACAAAACCCTGAAATTCCGAAAGTGCCTTCTCTGTTGCAGGCTAATGTACCGTATTTTTCTGAGTATAAGATGCAACCTTTTCCTCCATAAAAGAGGCTGATAATTTGGGTGCCGCTTATACTCTGAATGTAGCTATTTTTCCAGCCCTAACTAGCTGCTAACGATATTCCCAGCTTTTACCTTGCAAGCTCTTTCATTGTTACTCTCTGCAAAGAATGTTTTCCAAATCCTGTCTTTGTAGGGGGTTTTCATTACTCTACTTGCTCCGAATAAGTTTCTTTCCAGCCATAACCCTGTGCTAACAATGTTCCCAGCTCTTACCAGCTTGCAAGCTCTTTCATTGTTACTCTCTGCTAAGAATGTTTTCCAAATCCTGTCTTTGTAAGGTTTTTTTCATTACTCTACTTGCTCCGAATAAGTTTCTTTCCAGCCATAACCCTGTGCTAACAATGTTCCCAGCTCTTACCAGCTTGCAAGCTCTTTCATTGTTACTCTCTGCTAAGAATGTTTTTCAAACCCTGTCTTTGTAGATTTTTTTTTCATTGCTTTACTTGCTCTGAAGGTTTCTTTCCAGCCCTAACCAGGTGCTAACAATGTTCCCAGCTCTTACCAGCTTGCAAGCTCTTTCATTGTTACTCTCTCCAAATAAAGTTTTTTTAAAGCCCTAATCAAGGGATAAAATAATGTGCTGAAGTTGACCAGATTAAGGACGCTAGCCAGATGAATACCTGGTAAGCAGATTCTTTCCCCTATTTTCCTCCCAAAAACTAAGGTGCATCTTATACTCCAAAAAATACGGTATATATTTGCTAGCAACCTGCCTCCTTTGCAGAGATGTGTATCCTCCGAAATGCTTTGACTCTTAAGGAGTCCTAAAACTCAGTGCTCTGAAAACTCAAACATGAGTCCGCCGACAAGCACCTCCCCAAACTACACACCCCAATAATGTTGCAGCCATTATTTTACCATCTTTCTGTTGCCTCTTTCCTCTTAACGCTCTTTATTTTTTCCCCATGGCCAGGTTTCCCAGCAGCGGCCTATGGACCAGTAGCAGCAGCAGCGGTGGCAGCAGCCAGAGGATCAGGTAGGAGAGGCCCTGGAGGAGGCAGGGCCAGTATTTTTTTTTAAAAAAGCCCTTCTCTGTGACTACAGCTTTCCATCACTTACCCTGATGTGCCTCCCCCTTTTGTGAAGGGACCACAAAACGAAACCACATGCTACAAACAGAGGCCAGGACATGAAAGATGCTAAGCCTGCAGAGCTGTTGGGTGGATATTTTGTTTAAAAGGATTTTTTTTATATATAAAAAAAGAGACATTTCTCAGTTGTTTGCACAGGGTTAACAAGGTCATATTTCCTCTTCCGCTAGCTTCCCAACCGCTAGGGCAGTGAACATCATCTGCAACTACTAGGTTTGCGAGGAAGTATTATTTCCAAGGACACCGCAGTCTAAGGCACAGATAATTTGAATTTTAAAAAACCTCTTAAATGCTGAAAAAAATTCAAGATCAGGGCAGGAGAATCTGTGCCAGCGTTGGACCTCTGGAGGTGGCCTGTCGTAGCTCTAAAATCAGCGTTTCCACCCCCAACTATTTGGCAGTTGCATAGTTCATTCATGAATCTGGAATAGGAGGGGGTGGGATTTGTATTTCTATCATTATAAAAACCAAGACTTGGTTAGGATAAGTGATTCCAGCACCAGATAGTCTTCCTTCCCATTGAATGGCAAATGGCTGTTGACAATGATATGTAGGAGGATTTTGGAGAAATAATAATTCCCAATTGTTTCGCACCAAACTATGACGCTAAGCCACAGTTGAGCCTGAGGTCAGAACTGACAGGAACCATTGTTTGTAGTTGGTCAGCACATCAGGATCCAAAAGCATATTGTGGCTTCCGTAAACCTTATTTAATACGGTCTGAATTGGGAAAGCTCCAACTCCAGAACTGGCCTGAGGCTTAAGAAAGCTGTAGGAATGGGGAAAGGACGGTGAAAAGCTGCCGTAGAAAACATGGTTTGCTTGGATGTCTTCAGGCTGAAGCCACAGTTGGATTCTTAGCTCTCAATAGCCTCAAACACAGCATGGAATAAAGCTTACATTGGGGCTGCACAGTAGTGTAGAAATTTGGGACCTGAATTAGCAACCATTTACTCCAGGGAGAAATGATGTCCATTCTGTATTCCAAAACCCATAGTGGTTCCAAGACATATCTTTAACTTGGGTATCATTTTCAGCATTTGTTACCTTCTGCAAACTCTGGGCCAAGTTTTGTGAAAAATGTTCACCCTTTTCTTTACTGTCCGCTCATGACAAGCTCCACATTTTCCCCACCCTCCGCTGTCTGTTTCTCCCACTACAGGGAGGAGTTAAATCATCGATTTACATTGGCGATTTTTTTTTTTTAAAAAATGTATAATTGAGCATTTGATTCCATCATGAGTGGGCTGTTAAGACTTACCAAGCCCTTTTCTTTTCCCTGCATTGGCTTGTTCACCCCTTCAAATTCTAATGACTGAGCAAGGAGAAGGGGTGGGCTTGCTGCTTTCACTGAGTTTTAACTGCTCCCTAATCTGCCTTGCTTGCTAATCTCTGTAGAATGCCTGCTGTCTTTGGCCATTTGTTATTTTGCTAATTTTCACTGGGTAGTTGGGTCAGGGAGCAAGAAGCAATTGGGAACCACGTCCTTGTACCCACAGTCCCCAGCCAAATGGTATACTTTGAGACCTGGAGCAAAGAATTGGAGAGGGCGGAGGGCAATGGTTTTATTCAGCCCTCTCCTGATGAAGCTTGTTGATAGGTGTGGGACTTCTGCACCCACTTAGCTAGGTCTCTTCAGATCAAATTCCCTTTTCTGCCCCCCAAATGGAAAGGGCTCACCAAGCATTTAATGCCCCCAAGAGAACTTGGGAGAAAGCTGGATTTCTTTAGAGCAGGGGTCTCCAACCTTGGCAACTTTAATACTTTGTGGACTTCAACTCCCAGAATTCCTCAGTTGCATAGTGAGGAATTCTGGGAGTTGAAGTCCACAAGTCTTAAAGTTGAGAATCCAAAGTGAGATATTTAGAGAACTCCGTTCCATGCAAACTGGCACTGCTTTCAAGGCTACAAAGGATGATTTAATACTATTTGAATGTTACTTTAATAAGGGGATATCCAATTTGAGCACGTTGATTTGCTAAATACCTAGGTTAATATTATTTTCCTTTGGTATTTTCCGTATTCTGCTTTTCAACTGATTTTAACCTTGATGCAAACAAAGATCTACAATTCTCACACCTCTTTCCTGTGCTTTTTCCCCAATACAATTGCAGTTTTATTTTGCAAAGGTATCATGAATTTTCTCTTAGAAAAGTTTAGGCAATTAAACTTCGACATTCGTGGAGGTCCAATTTTGATTGGAATATTACTGTAACTCACCTGCTTCTCTGCTTGAAATAATTTGCTTTTAAATTTTTTAAAAAACCAATATTTTGTAATTTGGTGGGTTTTTCTAAAAAAAAAAAAAAGAACTTTTGATACAAAACTAAATCTAACCCAAATTAAGACCAATCGATATGGCAAGTGTAAAGATCAGTATGGTACCCTACGGGAGTGTTTCCCAACCGTGGCAACTTGAAAAGATCTGGACTTCAACTCCCAGAATTCCCCAGCCAGCATTTGCTGGCTGGGGAATTCTGGGAGTTGAAGTCCAGATCTCTTCAAGATGCCAAGGTTGGGAAACACTGCCCTACGGGAAGACTTCTGTGCAAATCTGCTCCCATATTCTGCCACAGAGGGACAAACGAAGTCTGCATATTTAGAAGGCGGTCCCTGCATCAGGGACTATTTGACAGCTGTCGTTATCAAAGAGTTGGGTAGCATTGATAGTGAAATGGATTCAGGGCCAGTGGAGTAAAGTCGGTTTCATATTAGGGCTCAGACCTGATTCATTAAAGGAGAAGAGGAAATAGGGGGTAAAAAATGGAACCAATTGCCTTTGTTTTTTGAGGACTACAGTAATATAACACAGATGGCATCAGCCAGTTAAACACACACACCCCTCCACCTATATCCCAAGGTGCACGAAAGGTAATGTCCAAATGGTAAGCCTTCAATTTACCCAGCTCTTAGGGATTTCCTCTTGATTAAGGTGATTGTACGATGCCTGTGCTGAAAGCTCTTCCCTGGTTATCAGTAGCTTGTCAAGTACTGATCATAAAGCCCCACCAGCTTAGTCCCCAATTGTCTCAGGGGACGCTGCTGTTTTTGTGTACCTGTTTGGGCTTGGCTTTCAAAATCTGTACAGAAAGGCCCTTTGAGCAGTGTTCCCTCTAATTTTTTTGGGGGGTGGGCGGAAAAGTATAGTGTCTGAGCGGCAGCTCCTTCGGGACTGGGCGGCACAGAAATAATAAATAAACAAACAAACAAACAAATAAATAAAAAACCCACCCTGTTTTGCCTCCGAGAATTTCAAAATAAAATACAGTACTGTGTGTCTATAACAGTGAGCTCATAATAGGGCAACTCTATCAATATCAAAATGCCACTTAAATAGTTGAGCTAGTTTCAAACTAGATTTTGATTTTCTTTCTCTCTTCCTTCCTCTCTTTTTTCTATCTGTTTCTCTCTCTTCCTCTCTTCCTCTCTTCCTCTCTCTCTCCTTCCCTCTCACTCTTTCTCTCTCGGCTTCTGGGCAGGTTTGAAAAACTCTGAGTTGATGATGATTTTTAAGTGAGTGATTGCTCACTGCTCAGCTTAGAGGGAACTATGCCTTTAAGTGCCACATCACTTATTATTATTATTATTATTATTATTATTATTATTATTATTATTTATTAGACTTGTATGCCGCCCCTCTCCGTAGACTCAGGGCGGCTCACAACAGTGATGAAGGCAATACATAATAACAAATCTAATAATTAAAATCTAAAAAATAACAATAGTGCATTTAAAAATCTAAAAACAAGGAACTCCAATATATAAAAACATACATACAATCCTGCCATACACAAATACTGTGCAGATGAAACTTGAAAAATTAGAATATCGTGCAAACGTTCATTTATTTCAGTATTGTAACTTAAAAAGTGAAACTTAATATATGAGAGATATTCATAACATGCAAGGCAAGATAGTTCAAGCCGTGATTTAGCATAATTGTGATGATTATGGGGTACTGCTCATGAAAAACCCAAATCCCCCATCTCAGAAAATTAGAATATTACATGCGATCAGTTAAAAAAGGATTGTACATAGGACAATATCGGACTTCTGAAAAGTATAAGCGTGCACATGTACTCAGTACAGTGGTACCTCTACTTAAGAACGCCTCTACTTAAGAACTTTTCTAGATAAGAACTGGGTATTCAAGATTTTTTTGCCTCTTCTTAAGAACCATTTTCTATTTAAGAACCCAAGCCTGGAAAAATATCCCAGGAAATTTGAGAGCGGCACGAAGGCCCTGCCAGTTTCCTGCCATTCCCCCTTTAATCCGGGCCATCTTGGGCTTTTCTGGGCTGCCAGAGGAGCCTTTCAGTGGCGTTTAAGGAGGCTTTGGCAGGCCAGAGCAAATGGAGTGTTTTCCTTTCTCTGGGCGCTTGGAGAGGGAATAAACCACTTCGCTGTGGTGACTCCCTCACGCTGCCTTCCATACACCTGGGGCGAGGTTGCCTCCCAGAGCGTTTGGGCACAGAAAGGCAAAAGGGGGCGCTTCGCCCGGCCAGATCAACTGGGCTTCAGCCAAAACGAGGAGTCACTACAGTGAAGGAAAGGTGCTGGCTACAAAGCGAGAGAGTGAGAGGGGAGCCCTTCAGCATGGGAAGGAAGCAGGTAGCATCAGCAGCAGCCGCCTTTCGGTCAAAGGAGTGGGAGGTTTCCCCCTCTCGCCTGCCTGGGTTTCTCCCTCTGGTGCAGTGTATGGGAGGCAGCCTTGCGGCAGGTGTATGAGAGGCGCGTGCTCCTCCTCACCGCCTCAGAGTCCATCTTTTTTTTTTTAAGCCTCACAGTTTTGGATTTTTTTAAATTCACCTCACCTTCTTCCTTCGGCAGCGACTGTCCTCCTCCTCTTCTTCCTCCTCCTCCCACCCCAATTCCGAGCTTTTATTTCTTTCCTAATGGGTTTGCACACATTATTTGCTTTTACATTGATTCCTATGGGAAAAATTGCTTCTACTTAAGAACTTTTCTACTTAAGAATCTGGTCACGGAACGAATTAAGTTCTTAAGTAGAGGTACCACTGTAACTTTGTTTGTGCTTGAACTATCTTGCCTTGCATGATAGTTAAGTTTCACCTTTTTAAATTTACAATACTGAAGTAAATGAACGATTGCATGATATTCTAAGTTTTTGGGTTTCACCTGTAAGGAAGGACTTGCTGATTTTGCAGCTTTCTCCTCAATTCCCGTAGCATTTAGAAGAGAACAAGGCAACTTTCTTTTATCAGGCATTTATTAATTTAAAAAAAAATTGATTAGGTGTTTTTAACAGTAGACAAACAGACAGACATTGGCCATTTTGAAAAGAAAGGCAGGATTGAAAACTTGGGGATTCCCCCAGGGCCAAGATGGTGAATCTATGGCACACATGCAGGAAGTGGCATGCATAGCCATCTCTCCAGGCACACCAGCCATCACCTGTTGCTCTTCTGGATTCCGGCGCGCAAATGCCAGCTGGTCTTTGCATGTGTGAGTGGTGGAAACAGGAAGAGCAGCTCCCCGGTGCGCATGTATACACTGAGAAGCTGAGGTGCTGGTTTATGGTGCGTACATTTGCACCGGCCAGCTGGTCTTTGCACATGCATGCGTGCCAGAAACTGAAAGACCACATGACTGATGCGCATGGTGGAAATCAGAAGCTCAGTTTCCCGGTATGCACATACACTCAGGAGAACTGCTCCTCCAGTTTCCGGCGCTCCCCTACGCGTGCTCCGGTTTTGGTACTCGGTGCCGTAAAGGTTCGCCAACACTGCCCTAGGGGAAATGTTCAGATGTTCGGAAGACAATAATAATAATAATAATAATAATAATAATAATAATAATAATAATAATAATAATATAATTTATTAGATTTGTATGCCGCCCCTCTCCAAGGACTCGTATTGCAGCCAGAGCCATGTGGTCAAAACCCCACTCCCTTTTCCACTGCACTTAAAAAGGAGCAAAGTCTCAATATTGGAGTTGTGGTCACTGTTTGTTTATTTTTAAACTTTCAGTGAACATCCCCAGTTAGTTTAAATTGAATAAAGGTACCATTTCTCCAAACAATCCTTGGACATGGGGTAAACTAAAAGAATTGAGATAGAGAGACACTCATTCAAGGTTGGTTGGTTTATAAAATTTTCTATGCCATCCAATTCCCAACAACTCTCGGGCAACTCACTACAACTAAACAATTAACTCTTCAAATTGCCTTTGGCTGGGGCCTGTCGGATTGGGCACTCTAACCAGAGTTGGCATGTTTTGTGATAGAGCTTTACTACTGAAATCCTACTTGTCTTCAGTGAATAGATATTTCTCTCTGCTTTCCTGATTCCAAGTAGGAATGGTGACCTAGGTTTACTGTAAGAGCACTATAATATTTTAAACTACACTTTAAACAAAATGTAACCAGGGATCCCAAAATTGTGTTGTTTATGGATATAATTTCCTCCAGATCCCCTGCCCACTCTACTGTTCAATGATTTAAATAAAGTTTCACTTGAAACAAAATTTTAAAAGAAATTTGCTGTTCTTCAAAATCAGATACTAGCTCCAGAGTCATCTTTGCCCAGAAATGTCCAGAGTTTGTGTTTATCAAAGGTTTTTTTAAAAAGAAATATAAATACTAAATGACTACAACCTTATAGTTTGTTGATAAAATAAATACGCCTGCTTGCCCAGAAATAGAAAGTCGAGATTAATTGAAAGTATCCTAGCGGAAGAGAAAAGTGGGCACCCATTTGCCTTATAGTAAATTAATATATATTGCAATCATTTATCCCCCTTGCACCAACAATTTTAATTTCTCGGTGGCTGCCATTCCTTTAAAGTCTGCTCTCAAAATAACAAACGTGTCCACTTTATTCCCCAAAATTGATCTCTTCTCTGTATATTCCGGGCTTTGGTATCTGCTTCGAAAATTGAATGCTGTACTTATTCTCGACATGGTTAGAATGAACCAGGTTCTGAGTTACATTGGCATGAGCCTGCATTTTAGAACAATGACCTCTGAAGCAATTTCACTATCAGTAGGGTATTTTTGTTCCAATATTGAAAAGATACAGATTACATGAAAAGTGGCTTCTCCATTCAGCTTGATGAGAGATGACACTTAACACGGGTTTTTCTAAAATCACTTGTATAGAAAGGCAGTTCTGTTGATTGTCAAGATACTGTAGGATCAAGATGATTATTTCCTCTGGCAGACATTCAGCATCCGTAATCTATTTTGCTTTTCCCTCTGTGGCCCAGTTCAGATGTTTTAACTATCAATTGTCCATGGAGTGGGCAAATGATTATCTCCTCCTCCATGTAGCAAAGGCAGTGTATAGAATGAATGCCCCCTATGGAGACTTCTATCCACATTGGGCTAATTTAGGCCTTTGGACCTATAAGATTCCAGGTGACACTCCCATTTCATACTTCAATTGGTGGAAAAGTAGTCCACATTCTTCCATTCCAGAAAATAAATATCTCTATTATCTGGTTTGGACCATATCTGTATTCTCCTCCATAGAAGTATCAGTTGCTTGAGGGAAGGTTAGATCGTAAGATTTCATTTAGAAATTCCTTAGAAGGGCTAATAATGTTTGGCAGGGGGAAAAAAATACTTTGTCACATACAGTACTTCCAACATGGCCTTCTCCAGCCTAGCACCCTCTAGATGTGTTGATCTTCAATTTCTCAGAATTACCAGTTTGGTGGCAGCTATTTTAAGTCTTGATGACTTTGTGAGTTTTCCTCTTTCTCACGTTTGGAAAATGAACGGGCCAGAGATCCTGCTACCTGGCTCGGGGTTGGGCGGTGTTCCCAAATTAATTTACCCGATCCCATTTATTGTGGCAGCCAACTTTCCTAACCTCCCATCAAGATACACTGACTTATCAGTCCTGCCATTCTGGAGGCCAGCAGGCTGGAGAAGGCTGCTTTGAACGAAAAAAAAAAATATGAAAGTCACTTATTAAATCCTAGTTTTGGTCCTCCCTTTATTGGTCCAGAGCCCCCAGGGGTTCTTCAATCCTTAAGTGCCACTGTTCCGTACTGTCCTTTATACTTGCCGGCTGTAACACATCTAATGACATGACCTCGATGGTGAGTGTGAGCAGTTATGTTCTTGTTGTTTTCTCTCTTGCTTGGTTGGGGCTGCTGTGAGAGAGGGCAAATCTCTGAGGCACTCTTTCCGGCCTCCCTTGCATTGGGACGTGCGCTCCTCTCAAACGCTCTCCTGAGCACGCTCAGCAGGAAGGTTTGTCCACACCTATTAATCCTCTCTCTGTGTCCAGCTTCTTGTTAGTAGCAGCTGGTTGCATGTTTCCTTTGCTTGTTGAGATAAAACGATTCAAGGAACGACTCATATCCAACTCTTGAAAAATGTCTTTTCTATTATTATTTTGTTTTGGTACACTTTCTCTCTTTTGGTTTTCTTTTTTTGTTTGGCTTTCCCCTCCCTATATTACTTTATAAAACCGAAACACTTGTCGTTCGTAAAACATCTCACATCTCTCCCCTTGCCTGTTCTTAGAGTGTCATGTATCTGTGGGACTGAACTAAATGCATGCCCTTGTAGTAGTTGTAACCGGTAGCAGTAGACGTAGTTGTAGAACATGCATTGTTGAGTTGATATTATAGGTGATTGTCAACTTGAAAGAGGACGATAGCCCGAAGGTAGCCATGGTTGATTGGAGGAAAGATAGGTCTCTCTGTATTAGAACTTCTGTTAAATTCCTTGAAGCCACAGTACAATGTCCATTAATTTTCTAAACTTGGTCCTACCAAATTTTAACTTGACCCATCATTCTGAGAATCATCAGTGCTGCGATGGCGGTAGTAGTTTAATTGACCATGATAAAAGCAATGTTACTTTGTTTTTTGATTATAAATGGGGGTGGGGGGAAGAGTCAACGTTTTTAATGATAAGCACACTTCCTTGTGTGTAGTTCCCACTTAGGTCAGTGGGAGTTACCTACAGGTAAGTAGTGTCTTCGGGTACAGGGCCAAGTTTCATTGCCACAAGCATTGTACAGGCATGGCTTCCACCAGAACGTAACCTGTTTTAATATTAGACCAGAGCTCTGAATCCTTTCCGCAGAACCTAAGCTAGGCTGGGAGAGCATGAAAACTGCCCATAGGAGATCGTGAAGTCGTGAAGCGTATGTACGACGACTGTCTGTCAGGCTATACCAAGGCACAAGGGAATTGGTTTTAGATCCAAAATACAAATTGGACTATATTACAAATGCAGCAACTTGACACAAGTTATATTCACTCCCTTAACCCTTCGGTTCCACAACTTTTTAGGAGAATAACCTCTCTTAAACTCTACGGGCGAACATTTCACGAGCCGCCAATATTAGGACATTTCCAAACGAGTATCACCATCTTCATCACTGAGCCTGCAAACCTGTCTCCCCCCCCCCTTCTCGTTCATTTCCTTCTCTCCTCCTCCTTCCCCCTGCCCCCTCCTTTGCATCCAGTTTTTCCGCACCCAGCTTCTCAAAGTTGTTTTCCAAACGAGCAGGAGTGGGCAAGGTTGGCAGATGGTAATTCAGGTCCTGAACGCCACATTACATTTGCTTCACGGCAGCTGCTGTTTTGTCAGCCCATCCTACTGAGAGGAGACATCATACGTGATGGTTCCCCTTCTATCTTGTTTGGCCTCTTCCCTGAAGGAACACTGTTGGTTTTTTTTAGGAATACAGTGTTCCCTCGATTTTCGAAGGGGTTGCGTTCCGAGACCGCCCGCGAAAGTTGAATTTCCACGAAGTAGAGATGCGGAAGTAAATACACTATTTTTGGCTATGAACAGTATCACAAGCCTTCCCTTAACACTTTAAACCCCTAATTTGCAATTTCCCATTCCCTTAGCAACCATTCAGATTATTACTCACCGTGTTTATTTATTAAAGTTTATTAAAAAAAATTTTTATTAAAGACGGACGAAAGTTTGGCGATGACATATGACGTCATCGGGTGGGAAAAACCATGGTATAGGGAAAAAACCCGCAAAGTATTTTTTAATTAATATTTTTGAAAAACCATGGTATAGACTTTCCGCGAAGTTTGAACCCGTGAAAATCGAGGGAACACTGTATTTGCTTCACAGATCATGTGCAAGTTTGGAGCCTAGGTTGATACACTGAGCTGAAAGAAGCATACCTTAAATATTCTTCCCATGTGCATTTAGAAATTACTCTCTCCCCCTCACACCCAAATGACAAACTCTGTCTCTTAGCCGAAGATCTACTCTTCCCTTACCCATAGAACGCAGTTACAAATCTTATATACCAGAGACACAATGATCTACCTTGGTCCTCAGTGAACTAAATCAGGACCTCCTGTTTTCCGTTCCAAGGCCAAAGAAATTAGATGGGAAATGTATCTCAAAATTAGCAAAGCAAAAAAGAGTCTGGGAAGTTGCAATTCTTTTTATATGCTTAACCCCAGCACTTAACAATAATTAATCATGTCAGTCAATAGTTCTGTTGTTGGCGAATTACAGGAGTGTTTTTGTCCCCTTAACGAAATGGCAGAAGAGTTGGTTTGTGTCCTGTCTGGGTGCCCCCAGACTTCAACACCAACTGGAAAAAGCAGCCAGACACGCTGGTAAAAGCAAAGGTACTTTATCGTTGGGAAAACAAACACAGAGACAAAACTGTTCTTACAGGGTTGTTAGGAGGCTTCACAGCAGAGTCAGGACGGCCAGACAATACAACAAACTTCTTGCTGGCACACACACCTCTGTAGAGAATAAGACCCACGCCTCCCCCCAAGGTTTCAGCTTTCAAGGCCACAAGCCAGATTCAGAGACGCCAAAGAGCACAGCCAGATCGCAGGACTCCCAAAGATAATACTCCACAATTACAGGAAGGGTGGGCCTGCCTTTTCAGCCTTTCTGGGGAGAACCACACCCAAACCCAGCTGTTGCCTATTTAGTGCTGGAAATACCTGGCTAATTGTCCCCTTCGCTGGGCTGCTCTTCTCTGCCTTAGATCAATTATGGCTTGTGCATCATCACCTAAGGACTCCAGGCTGCTTGCTGGGGAGAGCTCCATCCCGGGGGACTCAGGCTGTTCTCCCTCTCCCTCAGCCTGACCTTCCTCCTCCCCGTCTGCCTGGGCCTCTTCCTCCTCCTCCTGTTCCGCATCCTCCCCCTCTGAGCATGGAGCCGGCAGAGGTTCAGCCGTTCCCTGAGGAGCCTCAGATGGAATCACAACAGTTTGGATCTGCAGAATGCTGAGGGGTGTCTTTGCAGGGACTTGTTGAAATAATTTATAGCTAGGTTGGTTGGGTTTTGTACAGTGCAGAGCAGTTACCTAGAAGAATACTTTTTAAACATTAGCCTTTGATTAAATGGAGAAATGCATGACGTCTAACCCCAAGCCATTCCGCCTAAGCCCGACCTAATGTGCCATTGCTCTTTGGGAACCGCTAATAATCACAGCCATTTGAAAAAATATTAGGCATCAATGGGACTTACAAGTGGGACTTATAGCTATTGCAGTCATGTGATCACAATCCAAATGCTCAGGCGCCCAGTTCGTTAATACGATGCCACAATCGCATGATCATTATTTGCAACTTTACCTGCCAGCTTCCCATAAGCAAAGGCAACAGGAAAGCCATCCATTTGTTCCCCAGCCCACCTGCCCATGCCCACCTGTGGCCCCCACTGGCTCTCTCACACTCGCTAGCACTTGCCTGACACCTTCATTGTGGTACCCACACTTCTCTAACCAGTTTAGCCTGAAACTCCCATGTCTTCCTGATTTATTTATGGAAGAAAACACTCCTAATTTTAGGATATCATAAGTATACACTATTTTCTTATTCCTTTCTACACTGTCTTATTTTTTAAGTCTGTCTGTCACATCTCATGGTCACAATAGTTGTATGTATTGGCAAAATGGTCTTATAATTAATTAGCATTAGGTATTTGGATCTGTTAGTATGGTACCTTTTCATAGTTTGAGCCCTTTTATTTACAGTTTTTCTGTTACTCTTCTAGAAAAGTTGTATATTTCTACTTTTGAGCTTTGCTATATACATATATACAAAAACTGTCCAAATAGCTGGTCAATAACATTAATTATGTTACTACAATATGCAGCCTGAATTCCAAGTCTCCATCTACCATAAACATGCTTGCATAAAATTGAGGCAGTCATCTTTGTTTGTTTGGTTTTTGTCTGTGTTAACACTGAAGTTGCATATTTTAAACCTTAAATTTTTGAGTCCCACAGTTTCATTTTCAGACCTATGACCTCTGTTTTGCTTCTTTATTACCTAGTTAGTTCCAGCACATAAAGCTGTAATCTCGATTGCAACCCGATGCTGGATGTTGTCACAGCAATTGTGATGCTTAAAATCCTTCTTAAAATATATAGATGGAAGATATTACTTAAGAGCTGAATTGCACAACAGCCTTTTCCAACCTGGGGGTCTGCCAGCCTACTAGGCAAAAGTTGTAGTGTTGCCTATCTGGAGAGACCCAGATTGGGTAAGACCTGAAAGACTTCCAAGTCTCAGCCCAGTTAAGCTAGAGATCTTTGTCAATGTATACAGTGGTACCTCTACTAACAAACTTAATCCATTCTTAAGTAGAAAAGTTTGTAAGAAGAAGCAATTTTTCCCATAGGAATCAATGTAAAAGCAAATAAAACATATCTCCCCGCCTTTTCCGGCCCTGTTTCCTCCCAGGAGATTCCTAGACAGGCGCCACGGAGACTTCTTCCTGCCTTTTCTGGCCCTGTTTCCTGCCAGGAGATTCCTAGAGAGGCCCCACGGAGGCTTCTCCCCGCCTTTTCCGGCCCTGCTTCCTCCCAGGAGATTCCTAGAGAGGCCCCATGGAGGCTTCTCCCTGCCTTTTCCGGCCCTGCTTCCTCCCAGGAGATTCCTAGAGAGGCCCCATGGAGGCTTCTCCCCGCCTTTTCCGGCCCTGTTTCCTCCCAGGAGATTCCTAGACAGGCGCCACGGAGACTTCTTCCCGCCTTTTCTGGCCCTGTTTCCTGCCAGGAGATTCCTAGAGAGGCCCCACGGAGGCTTCTCCCCGCCTTTTCCGGCCCTGTTTCCTCCCAGGAGATTCCTAGAGAGGCCCCATGGAGGCTTCTCCCCGCCTTTTCCGGCCCTGTTTCCTCCCAGGAGATTCCTAGAGAGGCCCCATGGAGGCTTCTCCCTGCCTTTTCCGGCCCTGTTTCCTCCCAGGAGATTCCTAGAGAGGCCCCACGGAGGCTTCTCCCCGCCTTTTCCGGCCCTGTTTCCTCCCAGGAGATTCCTAGAGAGGCCCCACGGAGGCTTCTCCCCGCCTTTTCTGGCCCTGTTTCCTCCCAGGAGATTCCTAGAGAGGCCCCATGGAGGCTTCTCCCTGCCTTTTCCGGCCCTGTTTAAATGATGGCCCATGATACAATGAATTATCTATATGAATAAGATTCCTTTGTTGTTCTTATGCTGTGGACCTTATGCAGGGACATGCTGGCCAACTTGTTTTAATCCCTAGCTCTGTCATTAAAGATTTTGGCATTTGTCAGAACAATAAATGCTACCTACCAGCTTGACTGGCCTTCAAAAAAAAGGCTGAACCAATGCAAGATCAAGATTTTAGCCTTGATGGCAGTGAAACTGCCTCTGAAGGCCGTCTTCAGTGTTCCCTCTAATTTTTTTTTGGGGGGGGGCGGAAAAGTATAGTGTCTGAGCGGCAGTCCCTTCGGGACTGGGCGGCACAGAAATAATAAACAAACAAACAAACAAAAACCCCACCCTGTTTTGCCTCAGAGAATTTCAAAATAAAATACTGTACTGTGTATAAAATAAAATAACAGTGAGCTCATAATAGGGCAACTCTGTCAATATCAAAATGCCACTTAAATAGTTGAGCTAGTTTCAAACTAGATTTTGATTTTCTTTCTCTCTTCCTTACTCCCATTCTTTTTCTTTCTCTTTTCCTTCCTCTCTTTTTTCTATCTGTTTCTCTCTCTTCCTCTCTTCCTCTCTCCTTCCTTCTCGGCTTCTGGGCAGGTTTGGAAAACTCTGAGTTGATGATGATTTTTAAGTGAGCGATTGCTCACTGCTCAGCTTAGAGGGAACTATGGCCGTCTTTAACACTTGGTTTATTTGATCTTGCACTTGTGAGAAAAAACAAAAACCTAACAGGAAAAGGCTAGCCTGACACCTTTTTCCTAGGTGGTTTTAGAGTCTGGGTTCCCTTAAGGTGTTTTATGGTAAAACAAACTTAAAATCATAACAATTCTTGAACTGCACACTGATCAATGGTAATTTGGGAAAGTCCATTTCTGAATATCTCCAATTTACATTGTGAGATATGCAGCTATACGATCTCTGTTTTGGCCATACAAACCATCTTCTTCTTCCTTAAAGTCTCCACTCTATCACACAATGAATGTGTAATTGTCCACCATTGCGGTACTCAAGTTCTGACCCCTGCGGTAGATATTTCAGTAGATTCTGTTGGTGGTAAAACATTAGCTTTTAATCACTTTTGGTTTTAATTCAAAAGCCAGGGCACTTGACAAATCACTTCCAGCCTAATTAGTGGCCAGCCCTGGAGCGCAGACTTAAATATGATATAAGTAAATCCTTAATGATGTAGGCACTAACTTTTAATAGCCATTTCAATCAGTGGAATTATTCTCAATGGGCAAACGCTCCTCCTATGCAATCTGCTCTGACTTGCAGGGTGCCTCATTTCACACACTTCACATGTTTCTGAATAGCCCTGCAACTAAAAAGACCAAAAACCACTGTATGATTTTTTCCCCCCACTTTGTTCTTAGTAGACTCTGGAAAAGGTAGTTCATATAACTCATTTTTTTCCTTGATGGAGCAATGCTGAAGAGTCTGCCCTTCTGATCTATCCCTTTGAAATGGATAATTGTTTCCATTTAGTCCTTCCAAAAATTGCATCTAATTTAAATTGGTCTCCCTGAATATTGCATAACGTTATATAACTCCTGTCACAGTCACAAATACTGTATAGCAGTTGGCCAAACTAGATGGAGTTTATATATAGAAATGGTTTTCCAGTACTGTTTTTTTTTAAATTCAGACTTTTATTTTATTTTTTTAAAGTTATGAACTCAATAAATTACACAATAATTTCCCCTCCCCCCTTAATAAATTTTTCACAAAATAAAATTTACAATTTATAAGAGAAAGCTTTGAAATTCCTTTCTCTTTGAAGTGCTGATAAGTTATTTTTTTAATTTTATCTTACGCTGGTGGATTGTTCTGTGACTGCAACAATTGATTTCAAATATTTTACAGGAAATCAAACCAAACACAATCAACAACAAAAAAAATCACACACAGAGATTTTAAGGGACAATTATTCAGTAGAACAATAAATGGAACAATCAAGTTGACATTCAATGGCAACATACTAAGCACCAATAACAGAAGTGACCAGGGAAGTTTCCCCAACTTTTAAAAATAAGAAACAAGTGCACTTTTAACATTAACTGTGTAACTGGGCAATATATAGCTCTGTTTGTGGCTTCTGCACTGCACTAAAAAGAACACCAAATAATATATCCAAAAATCTGAAAGACTTGTTAGGTGCCAAGAAACTGTATGTAGTAATCAGACTAGTTAGGACATATGTGGTTGAGAATTGCTGGTTTTTCTAATATGTAAGGACTGTAAGGATCCTGCACTCATTCTTTATGTTTGACACAAAAATTATGTAACTGTTCAGTTGATGGTAGATAGTGTCATTGAGCACAGGAAACCACAGAAGTGTCATCCTATGTGCTATGCAATCTTGTCTCTAAAGGCACAAAACGGTGCTTTAAAGAATGAAGACGTTTGTTTGCTTTGAAGCGTTGATATTTTAAATGTATGTAAGTCAAGCTCTTGTCTTATCCTCTCAGTTAAAGGGCAAACATTACCAGGTTTTCCAGTACTGTTGATGCTTCCCAGCGCAGGCAATAACTGTAGCCCTCAATCTCAGAACCTCAAACCATTTAGACCATGAGGCAAGTAGAGATGCAGATAGATTAATCAGATTATGCAGGAGAATTGTAGGTTTAGAGGGTTTTTTGGAGACTTCTAGTCTAATTCCCTGCCTAGGGCAGGAATCTTCAGACCAGCCAAGTGAAATGGCTGTTAAACCTTTTCTTGAAAATGTCCAATAATGGAACTGAAGTTTTGTGAAGACTTGCAAGAGCTCTCACAGTCAGGGAGTTCCTCTTTTAGAGTTTGGATCTTCCTCTGTAAAGTTTCCACCTACTGATTCTCTTTTATCTTTCTTAAATTTTGTTACCCTGGAGAGTAAACCCATATCCTCTGCTTTGTGACATGCCTTCGTATATTGGAAAATTGCTATTGTGCCTTCCCTTACTTTTTTTTTCTTTTTAAGGCTAAACATACCCAATTGTCTTAACTGCTCCTTGTAAGGTTTGGCCTCAGAGCCCATCTGCATATTCTTTTTCAGTGTCTAAATGACTAAAACTAGGTGCAAATCTGATCTGTACAATATAAAGTGGTACTAATTCTTGCCTTGATCTTGCCCTGCTAACACAGGCCAAACTGGCTGGTTTCGGCCAGCAGGGAGGTGACACGGAGCTGGGTCCAGGAGATTGTCAACGCTTCTTTGGGGAGGGGGTCCTTCCCGGATCCCTACAAGGAGGCACTTGTGCGCCCCCTCCTCAAGAAGCCTTCCCTGGACCCAGCCATTCTCAACAACTATCGACCAGTCTCCAACCTTCCCTTTATGGAGAAGGTTGTTGAGAAGGTGGTGGCGCTCCAGCGGTCCTTGGAAGAAGCCAATTATCTAGGCCCTCAGCAGTCAGGATTCAATCCTTTCGTAAGCTCCTTAAAACCCACCTCTGTCGTCAGGCATGGGGGAATTGAGACGTTCCTCCCCCTAGGCTTATAAAATTTATGCATGCTATGTTAGTATGTATGATTGGTTTCTAAATTGGGGTTTTAAATTAACTTAAATATTAGATTTGTTTACATTGTATTATTATTGCTGTGAGCCGCCCCGAGTCTGCGGAGAGGGGCGGCATACAAATCTGATAAACAAACAAACAAACAAACAAACAAACTGCATTGGATTTTTTGGCAGCTGTGGCATATTGCTGACTTGTGTGTTATCTGTGGTCTACCAAGACACCCAGATTTGTCTTCAAAGCACTACTACTAAGATGGGCTACCTATCTTATACCTATCCCTGCCTACTTGCAGTGCCTTGCATTTCTGAACATTGAAGAATGTTTTGTTGGATTGGGCTCAATGCTCAAATCTTACCAAGATGCTTTTGAATCTTGAGCCTGTCTTCTGGGATATTAACAATCCATCCCACTCCAGCTTTGTATCTTTGAGACTCTAGAAAGAGTACATAGAAAAGCAACAAAGATTATTAGGAGACTGAAGGCTAAAACATATGAAGAACGGTTGCAGGAACTGGGCATGGCTAGTTTAATGAAAAGAAGGACCAGGGGAGACAGTTTGGCAGTTCAGATCTCGCCAGGCTCAAGGTTAACGCAGCCTTCCATCCTTCTGAGGTGGGTAAAATGAGGAGCCCGATTGTTGGGGCCAGCAATATGCTGACTCTGTAAACTGCTTAGAGAAGGCTGTAAAAGCACTGTGAAGCGGTATATAGGTCTAAGTGCTATTGCTATATGAGAGAGGCAATGAATTGGGAGAGCTTCCTAGTCCTGCAGTCTCCTTGGTTGGGATTGAGAGACCATTAGACATTCTTCCTGTGCCCCAAAATTCCTCAGACATCACCATTAATGGTAGAGGGTATCAGAGTAATCTAGATCAGGGGACTCCAACCTTGGTAACTTTAAGACTTGTGGACTTCAACTCCCAGAATTCCTCAGCCAGCAGAGAAAAGAAAAGAGTGCAGAGAAGAGCAACAAAGATGATTAGGGGACCGGAGGCTAAAACATATGAAGAACTGTTGCAGGAACTGGGCATGGCTAGTTTAATGAAAAGAAGGACCAGGGGAGACATGGATAGCAGTGTTCCAATGTCTCAGAGGTTGCTACAAAGAAAAGGAGTCAATCTATTCTCCAAAAGTAGAACAAGAAGCAATGGGTGGAAACTAATCAAAGAGCAAAGTAACTTAGAACTAAGGAGAAATTTCCTGACAGTTTGAACAATTAATCAATGGGACAGCTTGCCTCCAGAAGTTGTGATTGCTCCAAAGCTAGAAGTTTTTAAGAAGATGTTGAATAACCATCTGTCTGAAGTAGTGTAGGGTCTCCTGCCTAAGCAGGGGGTTGGATAGAAGACCTCCAAGGTCCCTTCCAACTCTGTTGTTGTTGTTGTTGTTGTGATGATGATGATGTATCGCCCACAGATTTTATACATCACTTCTCTTCCTTCATATGTAAAGATGTTGAAAAGTACTAGACCCAGGATAGAACCCTGAAGTAGCTCACTGCATATCTCCCTCCATGTGGACATGCACCCATTAAAGACCATGCAGTGGCTACAGTTGTTCACCCAGATGTGCATCTATCAGGCAATGGAACCGTAATATCCATGCCACGTTATTTCAGTTTAAGGAGGAGGCTGTGTCTCCTTTGAGGGATCCTTGGTGCTCTTCGAGCTTGCTTGTTTTCGTGCAGACATTTCATTACACAAACTAGGTAACGTCATCAGTGCTTAGTGTGTCTCCTTCATCAAATGCCTAACTAGGTACTAGGCCACAACATTGCATTGGGTCACTACTTTAGTCAAAATTACTCCTCTTCATTTCAGTCTTGCTAGAGTGAATGTCTGGGATGGTGACCATGACATCTTTTATTTATTTATTTATTTATTTATTTATTTATTTATTTATTTATTTATTTATTTATTTATTTATTTATTTTTTTATTTATTTATTTATTTATTTATTTATTTATTTATTTATTTTGTCCAATACACAATGAGGGTTTTAGTGGGTATATATCTATATACACATAGTAAAATACATGATGAAGGTTATAGAGGAGATACCCATAATAAAGTATATCTAAGAAAGAATAGAAAAGAAGGTATAGTAATAGAACATATCAATGAAAGAATAGAAGAAGAGATATAGGAATGGAAGAAAGGTATAGGAGATATAGGAGAGCAATAGGACAGGGGACGGAAGGCACTCTAGTGCACTTGTACTCGCCCCTTATTGATCTCTTAGGAATCTGGATAGTTCAACCGTAGATAATCTAAGGGTAAAGTGTTGGAGGTTTAATCTAGACCTTTCATGACATCTCTACCTAGATGAAAAACAGGAAGGAGGGGTTCCCGGGAGATACCCCTAACATTTAGGAATGGCCTAAGGAGTGGAAAGATCAAAAGAGTGCCTTTCAATTTAGACTGTTGTTTTTCTGGAATTTGGAGGAGTTTTGAATTCTTCTCATGTCTTTAATGCTGTATCAAACCTATTTTAGGACTCGCCCTTTTTAATGCAGAACTTTTGGGTTTTTTTAAAAAAAAAGGCAGAAAACTGCAGTGCAATTTTCAATATTCATTACCAGAGGAAGCTCCTGGGATCACACAAAGTAGCTGTTGTGACTCTTTGTACTGAGAAATACTCTATGCGGCCAAAAAGTCCAACCCAAAGCTTTAGCTTCAGAAACAAATTGATTGATTGCTGGTTATTTTTTCCCATTTTTTACACTGGCGTAGCAATTTTACACCCGCTCAGCAATTTTAGAGCTTTAATTGAAGCCTTTGTTGTTCACTACTTTTTATTACACTGTTATGATTTTCTTTCACCAAATGATTCAGGAGAGTCACCCCCGTGTGCTGGTTTTCTGATCATAGCTTCTGAGACTCTTTTGGCCCAGCCCTGTTCCTCAAGGAAGATATTCCACCCTAGTCCCCCACCTTCAAACAATGATAGAAACCCTATATAAACCACCTCTGACATCTCTTTCAAAACTGGACTCTTGTGGCTGTGAGGCAAAGATTTCTAGATAGTGGGACTATGAATTACTTCATAATATTTTAATTGGGATTTTTCTTTCGGAAACTTTGTGGTGGACTTCACTCAGCCCCCTTTCCTCTAATTAGAGCTATCAAAGCACCTATCCCCACTTGGTGGCCTATAAAACTCCCCTAGATCCTGTGTCTCAATTCAAGCTAGACTGCCAACTCCATCACTCCAACCAGCAATGCTGCAATGCGCTCTTCATGGGGCTACTCTTGAAAAGCATTAGGAGACTACAATTAGTTCAGAACGTAGCCTCACGAGCTGTTGTGTGTCTAGGTACACCAACATCACATCAACACTGTGCGAGCTGCATTGGCTTCCAATCCGTCTCCGGGCACAATTCAATGTATTAGTTATCACCTATAAAATCTTACATGGCTTAGGGCTTGACTGTCTGCGGGACCATCTTCTGTTCCATATCTCCCAGCGACCGGTTAGGGCCTACAGAGTTCGCTTCTCCGGGTCCCATCAGCCAAACAATGCCGACTGGCGGGACCACAGGGGAGGTCCTTCTCTGTGGTGGCTCCAGCTTTCTGGAACCAGCTGCCCTGGAGATTCGTACTGCCCCCATCCTCCTGGCCATCCCTCTGGAGGCCCTCTGGAGGCCGGAAACGGCCTGTTTCTCAACTTCTGGTGGGCCCAGTAGGCTCGTGCTTTGCCCTCCCCAGGCTCCAAAGGCTTCCCTGGAGGCTAAAAACGCCCTCTCCCATCCCCCTGGAAGCCAAAAACGCCCTCCCAGAGCCTCTGTGCAAGCCAAAAATCAGCTGATTGGCACATATTGGAGCTGAGCCAGGTCAACAGCTCACGTGCCAGCAGACATGACTCCGCGTGCCACCTGTAGCACCCGTGCCATAGGTTCGCCATCAGTGGGCTAGGCCAATGTGGAGAAGCTAACCAGCTGATTCTTTCATTTACTTTTAAATTAGAGAAGTTTTCATTTCTATAGTGGATTCATTTCTATAACAGATAAGATACTCATATTTTACTTGCACATACTCGCTTTGATCCCACTCACTTTTGTAACGCCTGTATAAGACAAACTTAAAAATCTCCTTAGCCACTTTTAATGGAGTAACACAGTTGGAAGAGACCTTGTAGGTCATCTAGTCCAACCCCCTGCACAGGCAGGAGACCCTATACCATTTCTGACAGAGGGCAGTCCAGTCTGTTCTTGAAAGCTTCCAGTGATGAAGCTCCCACAACTTCTGAACTTATAGATGGCCACCTTATTTGTTTGTTTGTTTGTTTGTTGGTTTGTTTGTTTATTTATTAGATTTGTATGCTGTCCCTCTCCGAATACTCAGGGCGGCTAACAACAATAGAGAAGACAATGTAACAAATCTAATATTAAAAAATAATCTAAAATACCCCAATTTAAGAGACCAATCATACATACAAGCATACCATGTATAAATTCTATAAGCCTAGGGGGAAGGGAAAATTTCAATTCCCCCATGCCTGACGACAGAGGTGGGTTTTAAGGAGCTTGCGAAAGGCAAGGAGGGTGGGGGCAACTCTGATATCTGGGGGGAGCTGGTTCCAGAGGGTCGGGGCCGCCACAGAGAAGGCTCTTCTCCTGGGTCCCGCCAAACGACATTGTTTAGTCGACGGGACCCGGAGAAGGCCAACTCTGTGGGACCTAACCCATCGCTGGGATTCGTGCGGCAGAAGGCGGTCCCGGAGATATTCTGGTCCGATGCCATGAAGGGCTTTATAGGTCATAACCAACACTTTGAATTGTGACCGGAAATTGATCGGCAACCAATGCAGACTGCGGAGTGTTGGTGTAACATGGGCATGCCTTGGGATGCGCTTATACCGATGTTTCTTTTGGAGAGCCACAAAAACAGAAACTTTCAAAGCATTATCCTCCTGGACTGTGAAAACCCACGTGGGGAATTTCATATTGAAAATGAGTTGAGCTTCGTTCTATGCACGCAACCTGAGATAGGAAATCCGATGCACCACACTCTTAGGGAAAGCCACCCCCAAACAATGACCTTTGGAAATTAACATAACACTGAATAAAGTCCACGCTTTATTTTAAGTTGCCTACTTTTTTTCTACCATTGTACAAAAGGGTTCAATTTAAAATATAACAGGGATGATAGCCTGTTAATGTGTTACAGTGGGAGGCCAGAATTTCAGTTACCATAGCAATGGAGTTCGGTTCATTTGTTTTGTAGATGAATAATTACCACGCAATTAGAATAGGCTAAAAATAAAGGGGCTCTTTCTTCCCAGTCCCTCATTAATATTAATAAAAGGCCTGTCCAGGCTGTGATAAACAATTAATGCAAATCTGGTCACCAATGGTTAAAAAAAAAAAAGAACAGACATCTTTGGAGTGAAAAAGTAGAATGTGGAGTGAAAAAGTAAAATGGTGTATTTGGTGGCTTTGTAATAAATAGCAAGACTTATTCTGTGCTGGATCATTACTTTGCTTTTAATAAAAAAAGGTAGCTGAAAATAAAAGGAGAGGTGAGATGTCAAAGAGATGCAATAGGCCCCAACCTCACAGTTACTCAGTGCTTTTTGTTTAGAATTCAAGGCAAAGCTTGTGAGACCTTGCAAAACAGGAATAGACAAGAACCAATTCAAAACGTTTATGGGGATTAAATAGAAAGGAAAAAGGATTGGCTTTGGAGTGGAAGGGAAAGGATCTAGGCAACCTGAGCTTTTTAACCAAAGTAATTTGAAAAGAAGCTGAGATTGTTCACTGTAATGAAGGTTTAGGCTGTCTCTCATCTGCTTATGTTCCTGCCAGAGATACTTCTTGCTGTTGAGCACACTTAGGCAATAAAGTTGTCTGCTGTCTAGCTCCTGTTAGGGAAGCTATTGTCAGTTTGGCTGAGTTCAAAATCTGAAGCGAGACTTAGAAAAGTTAAAAGATTGAGCCACTTGAGGAAAGATGCACAAGTCAGATAACAAGACACCGTAAGAACTGCCGGAATTCCACTTTGTTTCTGAAGGCTGTTAGAACAGAGCCTTGAAAGCACGTAAGTGTTTCTCTATCCTTTCATTTTATATCAAAGCATGTCAAGGTGTGACAGTCATGTGCTGCTCACAGCTGTTTTTTTTCACAAGCCCACAATTGCCACATACAGTATTTTCCTCAAGATCATTTCTGTACTTCTTTACATAATGGACCCAAAGATTAAGACATAGTAAAACACGGAGGGAGCGAGGGAGGGAGGGAGAGAGAGAAGGAAGGAAGGAAGGGAAGGAAGGAAAGGAAGGAAGGGAAGGGAGGGAGGGAGAGAAGGAAGGGAGGGAGGGAGGGAAGGAAGGAAAGGAAGGAAGGAAGGAGGGAGGGAAGGAAAGGAAGGAAAGGAAGGAAGGAAGGGAAGGGAGGGAGGGAGAGAAGGAAGGAAGGGAGGAAGGAAGGAAGGAAGGGAAGGGAGGGAGGGAGAGAAGGAAGGAAGGGAGGAAGGGAGGAAGGAAGGGAAGGGAGGGAGGGAGAGAAGGAAGGGAGGGAGGGAAGGAAGGAAGGAAGGAAGAGGACAAATCAGTGAAAGCTCCTAATAAAACTGTCCACTCAATACAAAACAAATGCAGAAATAAAATGAATAGAAAATGTGACTTGGCAGTTGAAAGAAATAATATAGATATCCCCACCCACCCCCCAAAAATATTTTCAGTCAAACTCAACTCTTGGTGATAATATGGCCACAACCATGTTTTATAGGTTACAATATATACTGTAAGAGATTTGATCTGTTCACCTTCCAGAAGCTTTATCAAGTTGAACTAGGGTTCTCTGATTGTCTCCATTTAAGTACTAAATCCGCTTAGTATTTTTGGAGTCAGCTGAAGTTATTTAGATGCTGCCACCCATATTGAACACAATGAGCAGTCCTGGTTGGAAAAGTGAGATCAAGAGGGGGGAAAATGAATGCTAGACATAGAGAGAACAACTGTTGGGGTTTTTTCAAGTTATATCCTTTAAAGAGAGCCAGCTTGGTGTAGTGGTTAAGGCTATTTCTGGTTCCACCTTAGCCACAAGGCCACTTGGGTGATCTTAGGGCAGTCATTCTCTCTCCCAGCCCTAGGAAGGCAATGTCTCAAACCACTTTTTGCCGAGAAAACTCTTATGTGTGGCGCTTAGATCAATTTCACAGTCCCCCTTACTTGCATAAAAATGACTCCTGGTAAGAGACCCGTTCCCTGCGTATTGCTTCTTGGGAGAGATAGAAGTTGATGAAAGAGATTATTTCAAGGAGAATGTGACCCTGTCCACTCCAGAGAAGACAAGGGAGAGTTAAGACATGAAGGGTTCAATGTCTGGATTTGATTTCCCAGGTGCTTTATAGAAGTCATTTCTAAGTGTTCAGAAGAAAGGTGTTAAGAACAACTGTAATACAGATCGGGATTGAATCTGATCGGTTGTGACGAATGTAAAATGGCAATTTTTAAAAAAATGTTTTGCTCTGATTGTACACTTGTTTGTGTACAACTGTATATACGATTGTTGGTTGAATAACATGGCCTTGGGCCCTGGACCAGTATTATACTGGTTTCGTTCAACAATTTGTCCATCGTTTGTGCCATACATCCAGTGGTGGGCTACTAGCCGGAACGCTAAATTGCGCTTGCCGCCAGGGCTCGTAAGTGCTTATGGAGCTAACGCGATTTTGCTTCTGCACCTGTTCAGGTAGCAAAATTGCACACGGAACTGCAGGTGCCCCTGTGCTTCGGCGAGTTTTTTTGCTTCCGTGCATGCCGAAACATGGGCGCACCCGCGGCTCCGTAAGTGATTTTGCTACATCCACCGGTGCAGAAGCAAAATTGCGCTCGTCCCGCAAGCACTTACGAACCGCAGCAGAAAGCACAATTTAGCGTTCTGGCTAGTAGCCCACCGCTGTATACATCTTAGATAAAAGCATCGGAATGCATATTATTCTGCTTGAGCTTTAGGGGACAGTTTCATATTTTGCCCTTGAAGGTGTGATAGTACCTGTAACATTTTGC
Source organism: Erythrolamprus reginae (assembly GCF_031021105.1). Classification (NCBI taxonomy): domain Eukaryota; kingdom Metazoa; phylum Chordata; class Lepidosauria; order Squamata; family Dipsadidae; genus Erythrolamprus; species Erythrolamprus reginae. Next base: position 414,295,569 of record NC_091950.1, read on the forward strand.
CCCATTTCTCACCTAATGGATCCATCCTTGGCTTGGCAGAATATGGGCCTAGAGAACACTATTTGGCTGGTGATTTCTGAGACTGTTAGGGCCTTTCTGTGGCAGATACCGGTGAGGCTCTTTTTAGGAAACATTTTAAGAAACTATTGCTAGGACAACTGTTGTCTTTTGCTCATCCATCCATCTGTAGCAGGTAGAAAAGATAGAGGCCCCGCAGTTCCATGGTCTCTGAGGGAACATGAGTTATCTGGGTCATTTCCAGTCTCAGTTTACATTTGGCTCCTGCACAGAGGCATCCTTGTTCACTCCAAGGGGTGTTCTCTGCTGCACTGGGAAAGAGATGATAAGGGAACTGTGATTCTGTTGATATTCCTTGCTATCTTAGTGACTTTGGATGCTGTTCGCCCCACTATCATTTCTGGGGATTTGAAAAAGCTGAGGATTTGAGGCGTCACATTGCAATAACTTCACTAACATCTTTGTAAAAGGTGGCACTGATTCTACAACTCTTGCAGAATCCAATATATCCCCCCATATTAATTAATGTCTACAAATCTACTGGAAAGAATCATCTGTTTTGCATTTTTTCTCCTTTTCAAACTTCCAGCATAATCATTCTCCCTCATTTCAAACTGATAACACAGAGCTTGGGGCTGAAATCTCATTTATCCTCCAAAACTACTTGTAAAAAAACACACAACAACCCATAACCAAATGTTACCACCTTTGTAAGGCTGACATTTGTTTGTTGTTAAGGATGTCATTAGAAGCAGGAGAAGGCAGAGAGACCACCTTGCTTGGCTAATTACTGCCATGCACAAAGACCACTTTGAACTTCAAGGACACTTAGTTATTAGCATTTACATCAAAAATAGATTAGACTTCTGTGCTTTTATAATGATTAAAGATGAACCCCACAAGTGGAAAATCTTTTGTTGAAAGCTGCGAGAAAAAAATTGGCTCCTTGATTGCTGTTTCTCTTGACCAAATTTAGTCCAGTCTTGAGTGTGATGGGATTGGCTTCCTGTGCGAATGTCACTATGAAATATTTCTGATGGGGAGAACCTCCTAAATATTGGCTTTGTGTAAAACATCCTCATTTTGATGAGAGGTACGTTTGTTTGTCATCAAGAGCAATTTGCAAGCCCTAGAAAAATGATTTTGATTGATTTTAGTCGGTTTTTTAAAAAAAACCTGGGCCCATCAAGTATTTTGCCGATGTGTCCCCAATCACTTGTTAGCACTTTTTTATCAGTTGCTCAAATTTAAATTTTGCTAAAGCAGCTATTAAAGAGTCTGCTTTATTGCTATTGTTAGCAATAGCTGCATTTTTTAATAATTGCTTTAGAAGAACTCTTGTGACCTGGCTTAACAAAGCAACATTTCTTTTGCACTCTCTCTGCAGCAGAATTGCTTTGTCTTAGTGGAGCTTTGGAGCGACGCCAGATGCTATTTATTTTATGACAAATTAGCTAAGAATAATTCATCACTCTAATAAATGCTGATGCAACTTCAGAAAACCACACAAGGAAGAATCACGGTCTAGTAATTAACTCCTTTCTTCTCTACCAGATTGCCATTTTGGACTCAACACTGGTAGACCCCTGTAGATGGAACTTGGCAGCTTGAAATGTGAATTTCTTTCTGTCCATTTCTACAATTCATTACCCTCTACTTTATGCAAAATACTTTTAGCATAGTTGTCCTGTAAGGATTTGTAAGAAAACACAGACCTTTCTGACCTAGATCTTGAGTCAGTCATATTGCCAAAATATGCTTTCTGTCAAACTCCCATTATCTTGAATTCCATCTCTGAAAATACTCCTCTATTCCTCCAACATCGTGAACTCCAACTCAGCCCCTGAGTAACTCTCTGGAGAGCTTAGCTATTCCAAAACGTAAGAAGTATGGTAAAAAGTAAACCAAAAATACTTTTGAGCAGCACCAGTTGTTTCGCTTGTAGCTCTCCTTCAATTTCATCTCAGGAGTGAAATGCAAAAAAAGAACATTTCTGCAGGTGTAAATGAATGCTACTTACAGTAATCTTGGCTTTAAATTATTCTAACACTTTTTAATGCTGACATGCGGAATAATGTATGATGATACATATTTATAGATTTTTCCCCCTGCTCTGTGTACAGTGAGTTTATAGCGTTGCTTGCAAGCAAGCCAAAGACTTGAGGGGAGAGGTATTCAATTTATTTATTTATTTATTCAATTTTTATGCCGCCCTTCTCCTTAGACTCAGGGTGGCTTACAACATGTTAGCAATAGCACTTTTTTTTAACAGAGCTAGGCTATTGCCCCCACAATCCGGGTCCTCATTTTACCCACCTCAGAAGGATGGAAGGCTGAGTCAACCTTGAGCCGGTGATGAGATTTGAACCGCTGACCTTCAGATCTACAAGTCAGCTTCAGTGGCCCGCAGTACAGCACTCTACCTGCTGCGCCACCCCGGCTCAATTCCTTGAGTTCAGGGATAAAATTCTCCCGATTCGCTGGTGCCTGCTGGTCATCGGAGAGCCAGTCGCAAAGGCAGCTGGAGGCTCCTCCCACCCACCTAGATGCCGCCATTTGGGTTCTTTTACCCTCTGCGCATACACGGGGCGCATCCAGGCAGGTAAGCAGAGCCTCACATTGCCTTTGTGACCGGCTCTTCAATGACCAACAGGCACAAGTGAACTGGGAACATTTCACACCTGCTTAAGTTCACCATTCCTTAAGACAACATTGATTATTATTATTTATTAGATTTGTATGCCGCCCCTCTCCGTATCTACTCCCCTTTGACTTTGTTAGCAACCTATCACATCCACAAAGCAGCATTGTCAGAGGTTCCTCAGCAACAAAGCGCCACTAAAGAAGTTCAGAGGGGGCCACTGAAAAACACACCGTATGATTTTAGAGGTCAACAACTCGTAGTCCTCATTTAGCTATGGCTTCAAAAAGCGACAATTTGCAAATATGGTAATAAGCAACAATAATTGCATTTCCCAACAAATGCTCAACAAAAGCTTTCGATGTGAAACCGATTAGAGTCCGGTCAGTTTCAGGCAGCAGCTGCACATCTAGGGGAAAGTTCTAACCAGGTAACTGAGATCACCAAGCTGAGCTTTTTAACCAAGCTGAGCTTGTTAACTTTTCAAGGAAGTGTGTACTAGAAGAAAAGCAGTTTGGGAAGAGATTGCTTTATCTCTCCACCCTGAAAGACAGGGGTATTCAACCTTGGCACCTTTAAGACTTGTGGACTTCAACTCCCATAATTCCTCAGCCATCTTTGCTGGCTGAGGAATTATGGGAGTTGAAGTCCACAAGTCTTAAAGGTGCCAATGTTGAAGACCCTTGCTGTAAGGCATAGAACACTGTACTACAGAAATTTATCTGAATGAGAAAACAGCAGCCAGTGATCTTTGCAGGATTTCTCTCTCTCTCTCCTTCTCTGTGTTTATTTAGTGACCACTTTGTTTAACAACCAAAATGGTTGTTGGAACCATTTTCAGTCGCTAAATGAGAACTACCTGTTATTTTAGTAGCATGGCTTAAAACGATATTTATTTCCCCTTCCAAATTGTTGAGGGGCTTTGATGCCTGGCCTACAGCAGTGCTCTCCAACCTTGGCAAACTTTAAGACTTGTGGACTTCAACTCCCAGGATTCCTCAGCCAGCTGAGGAATTCTCGGAGTTGAAGTTCACTAGTTTTAAAGTTGACAAGGTTGGCGACCCCTGGCCTACAGGTTTCCCGAAAACCTCTGGTTCTTGCCTAACAAAGGCACATGAGTTTTGAGTGATTTTTGTCCAAGGGTTTCTTACATTCTGTTTGTTGAATAAGCCCTGGAGAATTTAGTTCCCCCTTTGCACTGCAGCTGTACATTTGCAACCAAATTGCCAGGAGTTTGAAGAGCAGCCCCTGATCTTTGAAGTCTAAAAGTTGGGGAAGGCAACAGCAGGCTTCCCATTTGCTTGTCTACCCAGCATTACATGTGCTAAGTGTCAGAGCTCCTTGTTCAACAGAGTCTCCCTGATGTACACATTACAGCATGCAACTTATGCCTCTACTTTCATCTCTATCGGCAGCATTAAGTATTATTATATCATTTACTCTCTCGAGCAAGAAGATGTTGTTTGGCAGCTTGTTCTATGAATTTTTCATAAAGATAAAAAGCAGCCTAATCTTGTGAGCTTTAACTCTCGATACCAGTAATGGCTTTGATTTAAAGCGTTTTGTCTTAATGATAGTTATATTGAAAATTTCCTGCTGCTTTCAAGCACACATGGCTATTATCATAAACACTGATGGTGCAAAGGCTGCCAAATTGCATGGGGTTGCTTATGGCAAGTGTGAGGGGAGAATCAGAGACAGCCTGAGCGCTATGGCAGCAGGCTGTTGTCAGTGTGATCTTCCTTTCCAAAAAGCATTAAAACGACATGGGGTCTCCCTCTGTCTTGTTTTGTCCTCCAGCAGTGGCCCATGGGCTTCACACCCCTCTTTCCAGCAAATCACTTGCAACATTGTGTGCGTGTTTGTCTATTTCCATTGGTTATGGGGAAAGGGAAACTTACTAGACCAGTAGTTTTTTTCCTAGGGTGTTAAAAGAGTGTGCGCGAGTGCCCACACCCATAATTCAGTGCATGGGGAGGGCGAAAACAGCTTCCCCCATTCCCTGGAGGCCCTCTGGATGCTGGAAACAGCCTGTTTCCCAACATCTGGTGGGCCCAGTAGGTTCGTATTTCGCCCTCCCCAGGCTCTAAAGCAGTGGTTCTCAATCTTTGTAATGCTGCGACCCCTTAATACAGTTCTTCATGTTGTGGTGACCCCAACCGTAAGTCTAACCCCAATTCTCCCAATAGAGCTTTAAGCTGATTGGCAGGAAGGTCAGAAGGACACTCCCACTGTAAACACCTGATTGGTCGGATTGTAAAAATATGTTCCAAGGCACCAGAATAGAAGTTTTGGTGCCTAACCATGAGAAATTTGTCTTTTCCCATGGTCTTAGGTGACCCCTGTGAAATGGTCGTTCGACCCCCAAAGGTGTCCCAACCTCCAGGTTGAGAACCACTGCTCTAAAGGCTTCGCTGGAGCCAGGAGAGGATAAAAATGCCCTCCCCCATCCCCCCGGAGGCTCTCTGGAAGCCAAAAACGCCCTCCCAGAGCCTCTATGAAAGCCAAAAATCAGCTGGCCGGCACACACATGCATGTTGGAGCTGACTCTACAACCGTGTTGGTGAACCTATGGCATGCGTGCCACAAGTGGCACGCAGAATCATATCTGAGGGCATGCAAGGTGCTGCCCTATGTCAGCTCTGGCGCACATGTGTCCATTAGCCAGCTGATTTTTCACCTTTGGAGAAGGTCGTTTCGCCCTCTGGAGGCTTTAGGGAAGCTTCCCTGAACCATCCGGAGTACGAAAAATAGCACAACAGGCAAACCGGAAGTCCATTTTTCCGAACTTATGGTTTGCCCAGAGATTTTCTCACCATCCCAGGCTTCAGTGAGGCCTGTACGCATGCGCGGGGACGGGGGTATTGTGTGCATGCTCAGGGACAGTGCGGGTGTTTGAGCAATGGTGGTGGGGGAGGGAATGGATGTAGGTACATAGAAGAACGTGCACACACACCCTTTTGGCACACGAAGCCAAAAAGGTTCGTCATCACTGTTCTACAATAACAGGGCTGGAAGGGACCTCAAAGGCCTTCTAGTCCAACCCTTTGCTCAAACAGGAGTCCCTATACTAGTGATGGCGAACCTATGGCACGGGTGCCAGAGGTGGCACGCGGAGCCATATCTGCTGGCACACGAGCTGTTGCCCTAGCTCAGCTCCAGCACGTATGTGCACACTGGCCAGCTGATTTTTGGCTCACACGGAGGTTCTGAGAGGGCATTTTTGGCTTCCGGAGGGCCTCTGGGGGAATAGGGGAGGGCATTTTTGCTCTCCCCAGGCTCCAGGAAAACCTCTGGAGCCTGGGGAGGGAAATAGGCCTACTGGGCCCTCCAGAAGTTGGGAAACGAGCTGTTTCTGGCCTCCAGAGGGCAATTTTCACCCTCCCCAGGTGTGGGCACTTGCGCAGGCGTGATAGTGTGTGCGCACACACTTTCGGCACCCAAGGGAAAAAAGGTTCACCATCACTGCCCTATACTACTATTCTGATCCAATGCTTGTCCAGTCTCTTTTTGAAAATCTCCAGTTGATGGAGCATCCACAACGTCGGAAGGCAAATCGCCTAACGGATTGTTCTCACTGCCAAGAGGTTTCTCCTTAATTCTAGGTTGGATTTCTTTTTAATGGTCATCCATCTATTACTTCTTGTTCTGTGCTCAGGTGCTTTGGATAATAGGTTGACCCGCCCTCCCCTTCTCTGTGACAGCCCCTCGAGTGCTAAAAGAAGAAGAAGAAGAAACTGGAAAAGCAGACAGTGGAAATTACACCTAGACAATGACTACTAACAAAATAGTTAACTTGTTGGGCAGACATAGGGCGAGATTTCAGGTTGTGTCTCTGCAACCTCTGTAAGGCGTTTGTTAGGCTTGTGCTGAGCTAAGATTGGAACACCCACTTTTAAAGCTTCCCCTGGAGGTCCCTAGAAGTGGGCTATAGATGTAAACAGTTCCCCAGTCGAGGCCATTATTTTCATCCATCTGAGCAGACGGATCCCATGTGGCCGCATGATCTTTAAAAAGCAACCTTCAGGCAATTTTGAGGTCCCCACAGCTAATGTAATTGAAAAGAGAAATAGTTGAAATCCAGTCTGTCAATTAATTCAGGAACGTATGGCAGGACCAAAAGGTACTACTTGGTATAAAAGCTGGCATGGAAATAAATTCTGTACTAGTCAGCTCTGCCTCAAACGCACTTATGGGAGATGGGAATTATTTGTACATGTGTTTGAGATTTAAATAACTACGTATGAGACTCTTTACAAATTAGAAAGCCAATACATCCTTTGAATACGGTTCAACATGGATTCAGAAAAAGTGAAATGTTTCAGTAGCAGAGTTAAATGAAAGGAGAAAGAAAGTTCTATTCCAAAAGTTAAAGAATAGCCAAATCATTCACACTCTCTCCCCAGCAAGAAAATATTATGTATTTTTCCCCATTCCAATCATTCCTGGATTGTCATTTGATTATTATTATTCTTACTTCAACTATGGCTGGACTGCTCACTATATAAAAACAACACAAATTACATCAGAATGTATGTGGCATTTGACAAACAGATCTAATGAGGAGGCTCCATCCACCCTACCTCAAGGTCAGGACTTTCAGTGCCTTCCAGAAAGCTATCGAGGGGACCTGATTCCAGAGGACAGATGTCAGCCTTGATCAGACTGTGAAATCAATTCCACAGGAAGGCTGAAACAATATTTAGTGAGATTGGCTATAATAACAGAATGTTATAGGTCTATATGTTACAGGGAGAAAGCACATTTCCTCTGTCCCCAAAGTTGAAACTGTTTGATCAAGGGGGCCCGGAACTTACCCACTTCGTTGACTCTTAAAACTATGGGAGCTAGTCCTTCAGATAATTTGGCCCTGTGTCTTTAAGGACTTAAATAACGATGGCCAACACTTTGAATAATATGGGTGATACATGATCTTCAACCAACAGATGTCCTCACCCAGTGGTTACATAGAGATATTAATTGGATTTCTATGACTCCCCTCTCCGAGGACTCGGGGCGGCTTGCAACATATAATTAAAAATGTACAATATCTTGGATCCAATTAATTAATTAAAAATTTAAAACCCCCAAAACCATAAAAAACAATTGTTCCATTCACTCAACATTCTCTCAACACATTCATTGGCCAGGGGGCAAGAATCTAATGGCCCCAAGCCTGGCGGCATAAATGAGTCTTAAGACTCTTACGGAAGGCAAGGAGGGCGGGGGCAGTACGAATCTCTGGGGGGGTCGGAGCTGATTCCAGAGGGCGCCACAGAGAAGGCTCTCCCCCTAGGTCCCACCAAACGACATTGTCTAGTTCAGTGTTTCCCAACCTTGGCAACTTGAAGATATTTGGACTTCAACTCCCAGAATTCTGGCTGGGGAATTCTGGGAGTTGAAGTCCAAATATCTTCAAGTTGCCAAGGTTGGGAAACACTGGTCTAGTTGATGGAATCTGGAGAAGGCCAACTCTGTGGGACCTGACGAGTCACTGGGATTCATGTGGCAGAAGGCAGTCTTGCAGGTATTCTGGTTCCATGCCATGTAGGGCTTTATAGGTCATAACCAACCTATACATACATCCAAGTCTAAGGCAATCTGCTATTGTTGTGATCACATATTTGCTTAAACTCAAGGAATAAACAGAATAAATGAAATATATGTATACTTGCGCATGGATTTTGACCGGTTTCATTAAAATCTATGCACAAGTATGTTTCACAAACCTAGGATTTATGAGCATCGTTCTTCAAAAATTAACACACACACACACACACACACCAAGATGCACAATGTTGAGTTTAAGCTAAATTAAATATCCAAAATCTGACCGAATTGTAACATTTATCATTTTGGGCCAGACTGCATTTTCTCCCTTTTGCTAAGATAAAAGAGGAGCTCAGCCTCATCTATGATTTTTGTTGTTGATGTATGACTTGAGAAGGAGAACTTCTTATGGCTTGTGATATAGCATAGTACAGGGGTCTCCAATCTTGCAACTTTGCTGGCTGAGGAACTCTGGGAGTTGAAGTCCACAAGTCTTACAAGTTGCCAAGGTTGGAGACCCCTGGTATAGTAAACTAACTGTAGTGCCTAAATGATATAGTATTAAAAGAGGATGTCTTGGAGAATCCAGAACTTCAGGACAATTGAGGTAAGAGAAATCAGGGGAAAGACATATTTACTATTTGTGGTTAAGAAAGGTTTGTGTTCATGCATTGATTTAAGCACATGTTTTTGGTATAGATGTTATAGATGTCTAAATGTGCATAACTCATACGAATCTATATGTTTGGATAAAGGCGAGTTGGAGATTTTTTGTAGGCAAAGGTTAAGGAAATTTTCACGGGCATTGAAAATTAGCTATAATTAGCTTTTTCCTTCAGTTCTCCACTGCAATGTATTCTCTACTATTTTAATCAGTAGGGCCAATATTTCATTCTCATGCATCATTTTTCCTGCTCTGGAAAAAGGCTTCTAGTAAATCAGGTGGTGAGTTTTCTTGTTTTATATACAATCCTGTTTTTTTGTACCAAACAAAGTTGAGTAAAACAGCAAGGCTATTGGGGGGCATGTTATGAACCGTTCTGTTTTCAAAACTCTGCTTTTTAATATTTGCCTTGTGTTTCGATGATTATAACTGTAAAACAAAGTACATTTTTAATATTGAAAAGTAGCACCAATCTCGTATCTGCAATGATAGAGTCACTGTATCTCCAGGGATCCCCGATTATGGTTTCTATTCTCCGCCCGGTGACCAACGGGCTCCGTTATCGTATGCGGACTATGATTCCATGGGTCCTCGGGTGGCTCAGATGCTTCGTAGCGAGCACCCTGCTTCAGCGAGTAACTCCCCCCTCCACCACCTTCCCAGCCCGGATCAGTTTAAAAGCCCAGGTTTGTATGGAATTTCATTCCTTTGGGGAAGCAAACAATGCAATACAATTATGGCGACAGCATCTCTGATTTCTTTGACATACAGAAGAAAGTTTGCATGACTGCCGAAGTTCATTCTTATGTATGTCGGCTAGTTTCAGAATTTGGATTATTTTTCCCTAAATTCTGAATGGTGACATTTCTTTAAGCACTTGGTCCATATGCAATAAACGTCTGGGTAGAGGCATAGTGCCCGACAGGGAAGTGGTTGGCAAGATGCAGAGGGCCATTGCATGAGTTCATTTTATGTGGAGAGGATTTCCATTGTCATTCCCTTAGATAAGATGTGGCCTCCTTCCATGGAATTGGATCTGTAGTCTTGGAAGAGTCAAGTGGAAAATGCAAGAGGCCTTGACTTTTTTTCAAGACTTGTTTTTGATCCCAGTGAAGTTGCTACCCTTTTTTAAAAAAACTTCATAAAGATAATCTGTTGATTGTGTTGGTATTTGATCTAAGAGATTTGCATTTGGAAGGATGTACAGTGATACCTTGTCTTACAAACTTAATTGGTTTCGGGATGAGGTTCTTAAGGTGAAAAGTTTGTAAGACGAAACAATGTTTCCCATAGGAATCAATGGAAAAGCGATTAATGCATGCAAGCCCAAAATTCACCCCTTTTGCCAGCCAAAGCGCCCGTTTTTGCACTGCTGGGATTCCCCTGAGGCTCTCCTCCATGGGGAATCCCACCTCCGGACTTCTGTGTTTTTGAGATGCTGCAGGGGAATCCCAGCAGGAGAATCCCAGCATTGCAAAAACGAGCGCTTCGCTGGCAACGGAAGTCTGGAGGTGGGATTTCCTGCAAAGGGAGCATCAGTGAAATCACAGCATCACAAAAACATCAAAGTCCTTGAAACCCCACCTCCAGACCTCTGTGTTTTTGCGATGCTGCGATTTTACTGAGGCTCCCCTCGCTGGGAAACCCCACCTCCGGACTTCCGTTGCCAGCGAAGCACCCATTTTTGTGCTGCTGAGTTCCCCTGCTGGGATTCCCCTGCAGTATCACAAAAACATGGAAGTCCAGAGGTGGGGTTTCCCATGGAGGGGAGCCTCAGGGGAATCCCTGCAGTTCAAAAATGGGTGCTTTGCTGGCAACAGAAGTCCGGAGGCGGGGCATCCCAGCAGCGGCGGTGGGTTTGTAAGGTGAAAATAGTTTGTAAGAAGAGGCAAAAAAAATCTTAAACCTCGGGTTTGTATCTCAAAAAGTTTGTATGACGAGGCGTTTGTAAGACAAGGTATCACTGTACTGTATTAGCTTTCTTCAGGTTGCTTATAAAGAAATGAAGAATATCAATGACATATGTTGGTGTGTGTGTGTGTGTGTGTGTGTGTGCGCGCGCACGCGTGCTTAATGAGACCAAACAACATCAGAAAATAATGAGGAAGGTTCTCCAGACCTCTTACTACAGACCAGATATTGAATCAAAGACGAGAACAAATTTAGTTAGCTTTCGTACTGAGAATTTTTAACTTTCTTAGATAATTGGTTTTGAAATGTGACAAAAATATATCATTTATAGTCTCACCCGGAAAGATCCTCCATTGTTTTTATTTGTCTGTGGAAATTTTTTCTTTACTCATTCCAGTGTATATTTGGTGCACAGAAGTAATCAAAATAAGCTGCTTCCATCGTCTAACCACAATTTGTAAAGAATAGAAGAATCTGAAACTAAATTGTTTGAAATAAACATAGTTTAAACTAGCAACAGTTCCATGTTCGTACAAATGATAAGCTACATCTATTTGAAAAAAGAAATGGACAAATACGGACGTAATCTTTGAGTGACAGGAGAGAGGAGGGGAAGATGGCAGATGTTTAAGGTTCATGTCATAAAAGTAAAGGCTCATACTGTATATCATTTGGTCCAAGTCTCACCCAGTGCAGGAATATTCAGTATATAGCATTCCTGACAGATGGACCATTCAGCCTCTGTTTACAGTGTCTGTGGCAAAAGAGAGTCTACCATTTCCTAAAAGCAATCTGTTTTATTGTGGAACAGCTCTGTTAGGAAGATTGATCTCCCAACTGAAATCTACTTTCTTGCCATTTACATCCTTGGTTTCCTGTCCTGCCTTTTGGAACAATTCTGAGCAAATTATATCATTCTGCCCCGTGTTCAGCATGACAGTCCTTTGCATAAGAGCAATACTTGACCCACAAATTGCACGCTCGAGTTAACTGTGAGTTAAAGAAATTCCACTTTAGCGCAGCCCTGCCATCCAGTTCATTTAGAATTCTGAGTAGTGCTATCCAGATTTATTCAACTGCCCCTGCAATTGAGTGCTTGGGCTCAAACCGAGAGAGGAATATTTATTCCCATATTGCAAGCTGGGTTGAAAAACTATTATTCAACAATCTGTTCATCTATTTCCTTTGCTGATTGGTAAACTATGATGCTAGAGATCAGCTTGAACCAGCCTTGAAAAGTAACTCGGTGGTTATATAGCTGGCTGGCGTTTGGGATAAACTGTCCTCTGAGATTTCTTTCCAAGTTAAATCAAACACATAATTGCATACAAAATTCTCATTGGCGTACACAAGTTCCATGCAGATTAATTGTAATTTTCCATATTCAAATGCTAAGCAGTTAGGATTTTACACTTGGAAGAGGACTCAAATGAGAACAGGCATTCTTGTATTTTGATGCCAACTCCATTACCCATCAGTTCCGGTTGTACATATTTTGTTGCGTGGCCTAATTGTCTCCTGCTAGGCTTAAAATATTCATTCAGAATGAGCCACTTAGAGGAGATCATTTTGACTCTGCACATGCTAAAATCAACACAAAGGCACATTTAAAAAAAAAAAAAAATCTTTTCTGTTAACATCCTATGAACATTCTTACCAAGCAGATTGCCTCATAGACTTATACCAAAGTCAATTGTTGGATATAAAAGTGTTGGGGGCGGGGGGTTGGAAACCAGCCTTTCCCCGCCTTCTTTCTGAAGTCACATCAGGGTAATGATCCATGTAGTAAGGCAGATGGCCTAATGGATCCATAGCTGGAAATCCCTCCTTAGATTGCTGAAAAGAATTTATATTTCAGTAGTGACCTTTCTGGCTCATAATTGGATTTATTTTGAGGTAGGCTTTAAGTTAACATCTAAGTTCATCCCTAAGGTGTCATTTTGGTGGGGGGTTTTCCAAAAAGCAACTAGGCTTTCTTGTCCCCCCCCCAAAAAACATTTCACTTTCCTTTCAAGAAGTTTCTTAGTTCAGAATAGAATAGAATAGAATTTTTAATTGGCCAAGTGTGATTGGACACACAAGGAATTTTTCTTGGTGCATATGCTCTCAGCGTACATAAAATAAAATATACATTTGTCAAGAATCATGTGGTAAAACACAATGATTGTCATAGGGGTCAAATAAGCAATGAAGAAGCAATATTAATAAAAATCTTAGGATATAAGCAACAAGTTACAGTCATACAGTCAACATGGGAGGAAATGGGTGATAGGAATGATGAGAAAAACTAGTAGAATAGAAGTGCAGATTTAGTAGAAAGTCTGACAGTGTTGAGGGAATTATTTGTTTAGTAAAGTGATGGCATTCAGAAAAAAACTGTTCTTGTGTCTAGTTGTCTTGGTGTGCAGTGCTCTGTAGCGACGTTTTGAGGGTAGGAGTTGAAAGGCTTCCAAGTTTCTTTCCAATTCTTGTTATTCTGTTTTTCTTGGATGAGAAGTCCTAGTTCATCCTTGTGGATTAGGACAGTGTTTCCCAACCTTGGCAACTTGGAAGATATCTGGACTTCAACTCCCAGAATTCCCCAGCCAGCGAATGCTGGCTGGGGAATTCTGGGAGTTGAAGTCCAGATATCTCCAAGTTGCCAAGGCTGGGAAACACTGGATTAGGATTGGGATGCCCAAAGGAACTTTGATCAGTCCATGATGTGATCAAAAAGAAATGCCCTGGTCAGACCCCACCTGGAGTACTGCATCCAATTCTGGTCACCTCACTACAAAAAAGACATCGAAACTCTGGAGAAGGTGCAAAAAAGAGCAACCAAAATGATTAGGGGACTCGAAACCAAGACTTACGAAGAGAGATTGAGAGAACTGGGCATGGACAGCCTAGAAAAAAGAAGGTCTAGAGGGGACATGATAGCAGTTTACAGATACTTGAGGGGTTGCCACGGTGAGGAGGGGGTCTCTTTATTCCCCAGGGCACCAGAGGGCCGGACGAGGAACAATGGTTGGAAGCTGACCAAGGAGAGATTCAACCTGGAAATAAGGAAGAACTTCCTGACGGTCAGAGCGATCAACCAATGGAACTGCCTGCCAGGGGAGGTGGTGAACTCCCCAACTCTGGACACCTTCAAGAGGAGATTGGACTTCCATTTGGCTGGGGTGTTGTAGGGTTTCCTGCTCAGGCAGGGGGTTGGACTCGATGACCTAACGGTCCCTTTCAACTCTATTAATAAATAAATAAATAAATTCAGAAAGTCTAATTTAATTCAAAACCATTTTAATTGCATTCTTTTGTATGATAATTGGATAGGGTTTCTCCTGCAAGCTTTCCCTTATAATTCTGCCTGATGAAACCACATGTAACCATTTGACCCACAAATTGTACACAAAATACCTATTCCAAAGTATTCTCAAATTTTTCCATACGTTTACATTCTATGGAAAGCCACGACTGAAGCTGAGAGAACTCTTGGAATCTCAAGAGGCAAATGCATCAAATTGAAAAGATCTAAAGGACTTATTTCGAGCCAGTTTACAATATCACTTTCCAGTGCTATTTTCAAATATTGCCAAGGAAGCCTGTGAGTCTTGTTGCTGCTCAATTTTATCTTCAGAATTTATCTCTTACATTGTTTTATCAGCAAGACTCACTCTAGCAATGACAGAAATAATATTCGAAAGCTCTAGGTAGATAATCAGAATGTCTGGGAGGGAGAAAGTATGAACTTGGAAAGTGTATACGAAAATAATTGTATTCCTAATGAGATTTGGAAATTGTATCCAGATGATGGCATTGCAAAAAAAACCAAAACCATAGAAGGTCACACAACGAACGATGGATATCAAATCTAGCAAGGGGTGGAGGGGGAAGCAGGAAGAATTTAAATTAGATGTCATGTTCCATAACAAGAGGCTTGTACAATCACTTGTCCTCTGCCCCATTTGTCAAATATGGAATGTATACTAAATTAAAAATGCTTAATTTCCAACAGCACATGATACCTTTAGGGGGGGGGGAGCTGAACTCCACGAGCCCTCAAGGTTTCCATAATGATTTTTCTGTAGCCGAGCAACAAAAGAAAAACAACTTCTGAAGACAAAAAGCTATCTAGCTTTCTCCAAGATCTTGGACCAGCATAGTGGTTAACTGCCAGTCCAATACATTTGTGGAGCTGCTACTTTTCAGAAGGTGGATCTAATCCAATGATGATGAACCCATGGCAGGCATACCACAGCAGAAGCCATATCTGAGAGCACGCAAGGCATTGTCCTACGTCAACTTCAACATGGATGTGTGTGCTGTCCAGCTGACTTTTGGCCTTTTACATTCTCCCGAGGCTTCAGGAGGCTTCCCTGAACCATTTCCAAACTTCCGGTTGGCCCATTGGGCTATTTTTTGCGGCACCCAGGCTTCAGGAAAGGCTCTGGAAACCTGGGGACAGCAAAAAACTGCCCAACAGCCCAACCAGAAGTTTATTTCGGAACTTCTAGGTGGGCTGTTATTTGCTCTCCCCAGGCTTTACAAGGCTTTCCTGAACCCTGGGGAGAATGAAAAACAGCCCAATGGGCCTACCGGAAGTCCAAAGGCTTCACTGAGGTCTGTCCACATGCGCGGGTGGGAGGCAGTGCAGAGGGGTTTTTTATTTATTTTATTTTATTTTTTTATTTTATTAATAGAGTTGAAAGGGACCGTTAGGTCATCGAGTCCAACCCCCTGCCTGAGCAGGAAACCCTACAGCACCCCAGCCAAATGGAAGTCCAATCTCCTCTTGAAGGTGTCCAGAGTTGGGGAGTTCACCACCTCCCCTGGCAGGCAGTTCCATTGGTTGATCGCTCTGACCGTCAGGAAGTTCTTCCTTATTTCCAGATTGAATCTCTCCTTGGTCAGCTTCCAACCATTGTTCCTCGTCCGGCCCTGGGGAATAAAGAGACCCCCTCCTCACCGTGGCAACCCCTCAAGTATCTGTAAACTGCTATCATGTCCCCTCTAGACCTTCTTTTTTCTAGGCTGTCCATGCCCAGTTCTCTCAATCTCTCTTCGTAAGACTTGGTTTCGAGTCCCCTAATCATTTTGGTTGCTCTTTTTTGCACCTTCTCCAGAGTTTCGATGTCTTTTTTGTAGTGAGGTGACCAAAATTGGATGCAGTACTCCAGGTGGGGTCTGACCAGGGCATAGTAGAGTGGTATTAGTACTTCCCTGGTCTTGGAGCGTATTCCTCTGTTGATGCAGCTTAGGATTGAGTTGGCTTTTTTGGCTGCTGCTGCACATTGCTGACTCATGTTTAGTTGATTGTCCACCAAGACTCCAAGATCTCTTTCGCAGTCACTACTGCTGAGTGGGGTATCTCCCAGGCTGTATGTATGTCTAGGGTTCTTTTTGCCGAGGTGGAGGACTCTGCATTTGTCGGTGTTGAACCTCATTTTGTTGGTATGGGCCCACTGTGATAGTCTGTCTAGGTCTTCTTGTACTCTGAGCCTGTCCTCAAGGGTGTTGGCTACCCCCGCCAGCTTGGTGTCATCTGCAAATTTTATTAGTTCCCCTTTTATTCCCTCGTCCAGGTCGTTGATGAAGATGTTAAAGAGTACAGGATCCAGGACAGAGCCCTGTGGTACTCCACTGTCTACTTTTTTCCATGTGGATTTGGTGCCGTTGAGGACAACCCGTTGGGTGCGGTTGGTCAGCCAACTGTTTATCCATCTACATGTGTAGTAATCTACTCCATTTTTTTCTAGTTTGTGGATTAGGAGATTGTGATCGACTTTATCGAAAGCCTTACTGAAGTCCAAGTATATGAGGTCCACTGAGTTGCGTTGGTCAACTGACTTGGTTATGGTGTTGAAAAATGATATGAGATTGGTTTGGCATGATTTGTTTCTGATGAATCCGTGCTGGCTATGGTTGTGGACATACGGGGGGCAACGCGGCAGTTGTGTGCATGAATGGGAGGAGGGCATTGCATTATGGGTGTGGGCACGCACGCTATCATGCGTGCGCACATCCTTTTGGCCCCTAATCCAAAAAAGGTTCGCCATCACTGATCTAACCCAATCAGCAAAACACATGGCTAAATAATGTACTATGGAATACTGGTTTAATTTTCTTCGTGCCTGTTTTAGGGATTTCATTTTCCACCCTTTTTTAAAATTCTGATTATTTTTATAACTTCCCTTCCCTTCATCGAATCCTTCTATTTATGTATCTATGTGTCAATTTTTTTTGTCCCATCATTGTTACATTATAAGTAACTCAAAGTAGTGACCATACAAATATATTTTTCTTCCTCTTATTTTTTCCCACAACCGCAACCCCATGAGGTGAGTTGGTCTGAGAGAAGAGCGACTAACCCAAATTCTCTCAGCTGGCTTTCCAGCCTCAGGCAAGACTACAATTCACCATCTCCTAGTTTCTAGGCCAGCACCTTTGCCACTACACCAAACTGGTTTCCCCTCCGGTCAGTTTGGGCCACTAGAAACCGGCCAACATCATGCTGTGGTTTTCTGTAACTGAGAGTCACGTGTAGTTTTGCACATTGAATTAGAAAGGGGTTGGTTTATCCTGTGAATGAAGTGATTTGTGTTGATTGTATCTTCTCTGTATTAAGCAGAGAGAGAAACGGAAGTGATGTGAAGAATGTCAGAATTGTTCAGGGTTGTCACGCATGATGACCTCATACATGACATAAACATGAAGAAAGGCACAAGAGAGGGCTGCCTGGTGATGCTGGAGAGAAAAAAGATAGAAAATAGATTTTTGTGTTTCTTTTGGTGTAAAGGGTGAATATATAGGCATAGTATAGATATATTGTATGGTACATGATCCCCGATATATTGTATGGTACATGGTCCCCGATATATTGTATGGTACATGGTCCCCGATATATTGTATGGTACATGGCCCCGAGTCTTCGGAGAGGGGCGGCATATAAATCCAAATAATAATAATAATAATAATAATAATAATAATAATAATAATAATAATAATAATATATCATCAGGGTAAGGTAGATAGAAAGTCGAAAAGAATGTAGAGACAGTGGAATAGCCATCCTAAGGTCATCCTATGGTGTTATCGCATGTTACATTCCTGTTGTAAAGGTTATAATTTGATTTATATTTATCTTAGCTTTCCGTATCATTCCTCTGTGAGTATATAACCCTTAACCTTGCCTAGTTTGGGGCCTTTTGCATTCTTCTGTCTGGGAACCCAATTAACACCGTAGTTGTACATGACAGGAAAAGACATCTTTTCCATCTATGTCCAAACCTTTTGATTCCTTATATAAAGTGGGGATATTTTTTTTCCCACAACATGGCAAACCATTATGTTTCCTAAAGGGGAAGATTTTTTTTTTAAAAAACCACCCGACTTTCATACTTTATTAGATTCCCACTAGAGACTCATTTTGGAGCTGCAAGTTGGCTTTGACAGGAAGGTTAGATCCACTGTCCAATAAACCTGAAGATTATAGTGGCTTTTAGCATTTTCTTCCTCCTCCCTCTGCAATCATCAACCTCTCTGACCCCAATTTATGAAGAGCCCAAAATAGTAATTCATCATTTTTGTTTGTGAATTTCTATTTTTACTTGTTTCAGAAGTATTGCTTTGCCCTATACTTCATAAAACTTCATGATGATCAAATGGAATTGGCTTATTCTAGGGTTTTCTGGTGGCAGATATTATGTTTTCATCTCCAACTGATTGGTGAGGAGATTCAACGCAGCTGCCGGATTGCACAGGATGGCAGACAGCTTGAAAGAAAAGATCACAAAGGCTGCCTGGTAGAAAAACTCATTTCTAGACTTAAAAATGACACAGTTAAAGGAGACTGTGCAAATGTGATCAGAACCCACGTATACAAGTTAATTTCTTGTTCGGTTTCCACTGATATTGTTTGTTCTTTTAGAAGTGTCACAGGATTGGAAGCAAAAATGAAAGAGAATTAAAACCTTTGTTGCGAAGGCATTGGAGTTTTTTGTTTGTTTGTTTGTTTGTTTGTTCGTTCGTTTGTTCATTATTTATTTATTTATTTATTTAATCAATTTTTATGCTGCCCTTCTCCTTAGACTCAGGGCGGCTTACAACATGTTTAGCAATAGCACTTTTTAACAGAGCCAGTGTATTGACCCCACAATCCGGGTCCTCTTTTTACCCACCTCGGAAGGATGGAAGGCTGAGTGCATATATGTGCATGTATGTGCATGTATGTGCACCTGCTTCCAAGTCAGTCTGGGAACCTTTTGGAAAATACGCTGCTCAAAAAAATAAAGGGAACACATCCTAGATCTGAATGAATGAAATATTCTCATTGAATACTTTGTTCTGTACAAAGTTGGATGTGCGCAACAGCCTGTGAAATTGATTGTCAATCAATGTTGCTTCCTAAGTGGACAGTTTGATTTCACAGAAGTTTGATTTACTTGGAGTTATATTCTGTTTTTTAAGTGTTCCCTTTATTTTTTTTTTGAGTAGTGTAGTTTGGTTTTGCCTTGTTCCTACAACTGAGGGAGGGAGGGAGTAAGGGAGAACTAAAATTCACAGTTTTCTAGCTCAGTGTATTTAACTCTATGCCAAAAGTGCTTCTCGAAATGATGATGGTTGTGGTGGTGGTCATTTGGTTCCTTTTCAGAAGTGTTTTGGCTCTGAGAGAAAAGGACTGGCCCAAAATCTCCCAGCTGGTTTTGTGCCTAAGGCAGGACTGGCTGGTGCCTTTAAACACTACACACTAGTTCTTTCTTTAACATAGTAGATTCTTTCTGGTACAGTATTTTGCATATGTGATTTGTAGGCTAAAACACTGGATTGGTAAAAAAAAATCACTTTGTTCTTTGTAGTTGAGTGCCCCTTTTGGAGAAAAGCAAGATAGACCTATATAAGTCTATTTGAACATAATAACAAATATTTCCAGTACAGATGTATACTTTGTGTATACTTGACCTGTTGAAAGATCAAGAGAAATAGGAGATGCAAAATTCACAAAAAGTTGTTTTGGGCATATGTTTTCCTGAACAAGGCATCCAGAAGCAATAACAACAGCACTTCACAGTGCTTTACAGCCCTCTATAAGAGGTTTACAGAGTCATCCTATTACCCCTAACCATCCGGGTCCTCATTTTACCCATCTCGGAAGGATGGAAGGCTGAGTCAACCTGGAGCCTGGTGGACTTTAAACTGCCAAACTGCAGGCAGAAGTAGCCTGTAGTATTTGTACTCTACTCACTGAGTCACCAGAAGAAATGTCTCAAGGCAACAAGAAACAAGTGATAATATATTGAGAAACGAGAGGTGACAAATATGCAAGAGATTGTATTGAGTCTCAGCTTATTTCACAATTCTGCACCTATGTTCCTCATTATTAGAGCATATTTTGATCTTTTGAGATTTAGATGATTCATTGGGCAGAAAAAATGATGTTTGCTTATTTATCAGTTACACCGCACGTCTGCCTCCTGTTTCACTTGTAGTCCAAGAAGGACATCTAGATCCGTTTAATCTTTATTATTCCCAAGAATAGAATAGAATAGATTTTTTATTGGCCAAGTGTGATTGGACACACAAGGAATTTGTCTTGGTGCATATGCTCTCAGCGTCCATAAAATAAGATATACATTTGTCAAGAATCATGTGGTACAACACTTAATGATTGTCATAGGGGTCAAATAAGCAATGAAGAAGCAATATTAATAAAAATCTTAGGATATAAGCAACAAGTTACAGTCATACAGTCAACATGGGAGGAAATGGGTGATAGGAATGATGAGAAAAACTAGTAGAATAGAAGTGCAGATTTAGTAGAAAGTCTGACAGTGTTGAGGGAATTATTTGTTTAGTAGAGTGATGGCGTTCAGAAAAAAACTGTTCTTGTGTCTAGTTGTCTTGGTGTGCAGTGCTCTGTAGCGACGTTTTAAGGGTAGGAGTTGAAACAATTTGTGTCCAGGATGTGAGGGGTCAGTAAATATTTTCCCCACCCTCTTCTTGTCCTATGTATATGTCCTACCTTTTTCTTGCCCAAACGCAGAACTTTATGGATAGTCTGCCTTTCTACCTTTACATCTTCCATTTTATCCTATCCATGTCATCCCACTGCTCAACCATCTCTACCATCTTCTTTCTCATTTAAAGAATTAGCTACAACCCCAGCTTTATGCCACATACAAATTTGAGACATGGCCCCTTAAACTCCCTCACTCAAGTAATAAATAAAAACAAATGTAGCAGAGCGCATGGCCCAGTATAGGGGCTCTTGTACCATTCCTCTAAGCTGAAGCGGAGCCATATACTACATGAGCACCTTTTAGTCATTTATAGTGCACCTAACTTAACAACAGCTTGAAGAAACTGGAAATGGCAACTGTCACCACCGTGTGGAAGTGTCCTTCACTGTTTGGAAGACAGAGTTAACTGAAAGGAGTTAAGTGTAGTCTTAAGATAGACTTGGTGCTGTTTAATACCAAACATAATTCACTTTTGTTAATTGACTGAATCAATTAACCTGGTTTTTCCATTCACAAGATATGGCAGCCTCACACCCGTGACTGCATTAAACATGTCATGAGCACAGAAACATTGTGTACTAATGCACGTTGTAATCTCAATTCCTCTAAATTTGCAATCCTTTTAAAAAGCAATATTTTTCATGAACCTTTTGTTTCCCCATAGGGAAGCTAAGCAATTAATCATTTGATGGATCAGATCACACTGGATATCTGGGGGATTTTAAAAATTGCTCCTTAGTAGCATCCTCAATAGTACTTAAAGGAAATGCTATTTCCCAGTTATGGTATTCTCTGTCTCTTTACCCAACATGTGTGCTACAAATGATTCCTATTAGGAAGACTAAATGCTAAAGAAAATGTTGGGCTCTATTCTTCCCCAAACATGGAAATAAATAGTGGGGTGGGGGTATATTAAGAAGTATCACCAGATACAATGCTCTAGCACTGGAGGGTTTAAGAAATTGGGCAACCGTTTGTCTGAAATGGTATAGGACAGTGATGGCGAACTTATGGCACAGGTGCCACAGGTGGCATGTGGAGCCATATCTGCTAGCACATGAGCCATTGCCCTAGTTCAGCTCCAACATGCATGTGTGTGCTGGCCAGCTGATTTTTTGCTCGCACAAAGGCTCTGGGAGGGCGTTTGTGGCTTCCAGAGAGCCTCCGGGGGGGGGGGTTGGAGAAGGGCGTTTTTACCCTCCCTCAGCTCCAGGGAAGCCTTCGGAACCTGGGGAGGGCAAAACATGATCCTACTAGGCCCACCAGAAGTTGGGAAACAGGCTGGTCTCCAGAGGGCCTCCAGGGGGGTGGGGAAAGCTTTTTTCGCCCTCCCCAGGCATTGGATTATGGGTTTGGGTACTTGTCCATACACGATAGTACACACCCACAGTCTTTCGGCACCTGAGGGAAAAAAGCTTCACCATCATTGGTATAGGATTTCCTGCCTGAGCAGTGGGTTGGACTAGAAGACCTCCGAGGTCCTTTCCAACTCTGTGAGTCTTTTATTCAGATGGATTTCGTTGATATGAGGTGATTCAAATGCATCCGGAGATGAAACATGTGGATCCATTTCTTATTGGAATAGCCAACACACTTCCTCTGGATAAAAAAAATCTGGCTTTTGGTTTAGTTTAACTCAGAAAGTTCTTTCTTTTTTTTTTTTAGAAAAAAAACCCTTGCAAAACCCTGTTACAATTTATATTCTCCGATGCCTTGTTCTGATTTTAAGTACTTAAATTCTGTGAATACTTTCCTTTTTAACCTTCTCTCTTAGGGGCTTGTTTAAGAGATTTGTTTTTACAGTCCAAATCAGATTCCTACTCTCTCCTTTTTAAATAATAATAATAATATTCACCGTTGCTTAGTTTTGAGGCCCTTGCTGCATCCGGGCGGTTGTACTGTGAAAATATGTCAGCAACATCCTCTTGTCTCCAAGGTGTTTGTTTCTAAACCATCTGGTGAGATTGGAGTAGGAGATGCCAGCTGTGTTTCAGTTCCTCCAAATCCTTTCGCCCAAGATTTTTTAACATGTAGGGCATGTAGAAAGAAAGTGAGCATTGGAGCCTTTTAGACCACTAAATCCAACTCCTTGCTCAGTGCAAAAATCCAGTTTAAAACATTCCCCACAGACGACTGCCAGCCTGGGTTTGAGCACAGATGTTGAGAAGAAGCTCATTGTCCAGGAGTCTAAGGTGGTCATTGTTGAACTGCACTAACTTCTAGGAAGATTTTTTTAAAAAAAAATAAAAATTGTAATATGCAGCCAGTAGTTGCTTTTCTATATTGGGGTGGGGTCATCTAGGAGGCACCACCCAAAATATTCCCAATCCTCGTTTTTCTTATCAAATGGTGTGACCCATTCTGTTTAAATAAGGGAGCGTTCTCAAAACTTTGAGGCTGTTTCTGGTCCTCATATTACATAATTCCAAATCTTTGAACTTTGAAGTGAAACAAAAGGGCTTGAGTGTTCATTGATTTATTCATTCATTAAATTGGATGCCTCCCCTCTCTCTTATCAAGCAACTCTGGGCAGTTAAACGGCATCTTTTCCCATAGGAAAATAGGAGTGCTGTCCTATTCTCCATCAAGTCATCTTTTCTCCCTAAATAAAACTTCTCAGATCTTCATTTCCACTTCTTTCTATATTTGTCTGACCACTCTTTGAATTAATACACCCAATTAATTGGATACAATTAGAGTGGAGTCTGACCAAACACCAAGCTATTATGTCCCATGATTTGGAAACTGTATTTCTGCTAAGGCAGCCTAAATTTTCATACACTTTTTCTGAAGCCCCAACACACTCCAAGATCATATTTGTGTTTGAAATCTTCAACATATTTCCAATACATGCTTTCCCTAATCTATGCCTGTGCATTCAATTTCTGTTTTCTGACTTAAGGATTTTATACTTGACTATTTTCATTCTGTTGTTTTTCAGCCCATTTCCTTAACCCACCACAAATGTTTAACATTTTATAACTTATAGGATATAGGTTATGTATCATTTTTTAATATAAATTCCCTTCACTTTTTTCTCCATGACATTAATAAAAATATTGAAGGGTGCAGGACTCAACCTCATGATAGCCCACATCTCTCCCCTTTGATGAAGAACTGTACACGAACACCCTTGAAGTGTGATTTTTGAACCAGCTATATATCTATTTAATTGTCTACCATTCAGCTATCATATAACTAGCCTGTAAATCACAAAGGCACTTTGTTAGATATTTTACAGACATCAAGATATGTCTGGAACATCTCGAAATCTTTGCCTTCGTTTTTGCATCTGAGTGTGACACAGCAATTCTGCACCCACGGCTAATATAAGAAATGTTTCTTGGGCAGTGAGAAATTACTCTTGATTTAC
This sequence comes from Erythrolamprus reginae, assembly GCF_031021105.1. Classification (NCBI taxonomy): domain Eukaryota; kingdom Metazoa; phylum Chordata; class Lepidosauria; order Squamata; family Dipsadidae; genus Erythrolamprus; species Erythrolamprus reginae. The sequence goes on from NC_091950.1 coordinate 414,319,721, forward strand.
CATACTAAATAGTTTTGTTCAAATTTTCTAGTTCCTAAATGCACAGTGTGTGATATGAGAATAGCAGTGAAAGAAGATTTTTCTCAGTGCTTTCTGATGATTTCTCCAAAGTGTTTTATAGGAATATTTATAGGAAAACCTTAGGTAGAAAGGCATGGCACACGGGAGAGCTGAATTAGATTTATCAAAGGATAGCAATAGCACTTATAATCCACTTCACAGTGCTTTACAGCCCTCTCTAAATGGTCAGCATATTGCCCCCAATAATCTGGGTCCTCGTTTTACCAACCTCAGAAGGATGGAAGGCTGAGTCAACCTTAAGCCGGTCAGGAGTTGAACTGCCAAACTGCTGGTAGCCGATAGTCACCAGAGGTAGCCTGCAGTACTGCATTCTAACCACTGTGCAACCGCGGCTCATATTTGGATAAGAAGTGGATAATAATGAACCGAGGTGGCGCAGTGGGTAGAGTGCAGTACTGCAGACCACTAAAGCTGACTGCTAGATCTGCAGGTCAGCAGTTCAAATCTCATCACCAGCTCAAGGTTGACTCAGCCTTCCATCCTTCCGAGGTGGGTAAAGTGAGGACCCGGATTATGGGGGCAATAGGCTGGCTCTTTTAAAAAGTGCTATTGCTAACATGTTGTAAGCCACCCTAAGTCTAAGGAGAAGAGCGGCATAAAAAAAATCAATCAATCAATCAAAGAAATAAATAAATAATCACTTACCATCATAATCAGCATAAGAGATATTGCTGCAGTTACCACTGTCATTGCTTTGGAACAGCTGAAGTAAGCTCTTATTTACTCCAGTGGTTCCCAAACTTGGCAATTTTAAGACTTGTGGAATTCAACTCCCAGAATTCTTCAGCCAGCATAGCATAGCATAGCATAGCATAGCATAGCATAGCTGGCTGGAGAATTCTGGGAGTTGAAGTCCACAAGTCTTAAAGTTGCCAAGTTTGGGAACCACTTTTTTACTCCATAAGAAAGACAATACAGGTAGTCCTCGGCCTATGACCACAACTGGGATCGGAACCTCTGTTGCTATGTAATGCAATCATTAAGTAAGTTGCACCTGATTTTACTGTGCCTTTTTTTTTGCTACCATGATCATTAAGTGAACCACATGGTTGACAAGCAAATTACAAGGTCACTGTAAGGAATCCAACTTCCTTCATTTAACTTTGCTTGTCAGAATGCCCCCTGGGAAAGTTGTCATGATCATGGGAACACTGTGACGGTTGTAAGTACAAGAAACGGTCAACGGCATTTTTTTTTTTCAGCACTGCCGTAACTTCAGTCATTAAACAAACGGTTGTAAATTGAAGACTACCTGTAATATGTCATGCTTTTCAAAATCTATGGTCTATCCAGGTCAACCAGGAGAATTTTTTATTATTATTTATTTATTTATGTATTCATTCATTTATTTATTTATTTATTTATTCAATTTTTATGCCGCCCTTCTCCTTAGACTCAGGGCGGCTTACAACATGTTAGCAATAGCACTTTTTAACAGAGCAAGGCTATTGCCCCCATAATCCGGGTCCTCATTTTACCCACCTCATTTCTCCCAGCCCCCCTAGATTTTGAAGCATTGCTGTTGCTGTGGACTTTTTTTACACACACACACACACACACACATACCCATCTCTAGTTGCTTTCAAATCACCTTGCACTGTGATAGCAATCAGCATACCAATGAAGACTATACCTAAGCAATGATTTGTGTGTGGTAAGCTGGAAAATATTTCCCTGACCCTTGGGATGCCTAGTGTACATATTATCAGCAGAAGTTAAACCCTGCTATTTTATGAAATAGCCCTGAAGTACGCTCCATTATTTTATCCTCTCACCGAAAACATGTATAGTTGATTGGAATGCTTCAAAACATATCGGAGCATCCATAACGCCTGACTGCAGTTGCATAAATGCGTTTTTACTTCAAGTCCATTTAAAAACTCAGTTCAGCAAAGAGCAGGCCAAATGAATGCAAGGACTCCTTTTGGCCCTGTCTCCCGATTCACGCGGGCCCTATAATTGTGACTGCTTAGCTGGCTTATTCTCTTTGTTCATTTATTTCTTCAAGGTGTCAAATCCCTTTTTCAAAGCCTTGGGTGACACAGTTTTCCATAGCTTTGTCCTTCAGGGTTCTCCTCAGTTTGTTTATTATTTATTTTATTTAGAATAGAATAGAATAGAATAGAATTTTTATTGGCCAAGTGTGATTGGACACACAAGGAATTTGTCTTGGTGCATATGCTCTCAGCATACATAAAATAAAATATACATTTGTCAAGAATCGTGGTACAACACAATGATTGTCATAGGGGTCAAATAAGCAATGAAGAAGCAATATTAATAAAAATCTTAGGATATAAGCAACAAGTTACAGTCATACAGTCAACATGGGAGGAAATGGGTGATAGGAATGATGTGTAAAACTAGTAGAATAGAAGTGCAGATTTAGTAGAAAGTCTGACAGTGTTGAGGGAATTATTTGTTTAGTAGAGTGATGGCGTTTATTTATTTGTTTGATAGCATTTATTTATTTATTTATTTATTGTATTTATTTATTTATTTATTTACAGTATTTATTTATTTGTTTGTTTGTTTGTTTATTTGTTTGTTTATTTATTTGACTTCTATGCCACCCAATCCCTTATGACTCAGGGTGGCTTACAACAGTATGAAACAATACAATATAATAGAAATTAAAATTCAACACACTAAAATTATAAACAATAAAATCCCATTATACAAACTGACAAATCAGTCCCATTGACCTAACACAGGGGTAGACAAAGTTGGCTCTTCTGTGACCTGTGGACTTCAATTCCAAGAATTCCTGAGCCAATCATGCTAGCTCAGGAATTCTGGGAGTTGAAGTCCATATGTCATAGAAGAGCCAACTTTGCCTATCCCTGACCTAATATACATACCTATCCAATCAATACAATTTGGCTGTGAAAGATGGTAGACCTGACAGCAAAGCCAGGTCTTCACGGCCTTTTGAAAGGTCAGTAGGTTGGGAAGCAGAACGAACATCGGGGGGTGGAGTTGGTTCCATAGAGCCGGGGCAGTTACAGAGAAGGCCCTCCCCCGTGGCCCCACCAACCTGCATTGTTTAGTTGACGGGACCCATAGAAGGCCAACTCTCTGCGATCTTATTGGTCTCTGAGAGGTATGCGGCAGGAGACGGTCCAAATAGTCTGGTCCTAAGCCATGAAGTTTACAATCTAAAGTTTAGTTTAGAATCACCCCAACATTTCCTCTGCTTCAAGCACACCTCCTCTTTACCCGTAGGTAACAGTGGAGAAATTCTGGGGCAGTGTTTCTCAACCTTGGCTGCTTTCAGCCTGGTGGACTTCAACTCCCAGAATTCCCCAGCCAGCAACTGCTGACTGGGGAATTCTGGGAGTTGAAGTCCACTGGTTTGAAAGCAGCCAAGGTTGAGAAGCATTGTTCTGGGGAAAGACCATTTGTTAACCAAACATGGGGGCACCCCATCACATTTTGCTCCTCTCAGGGTTGCTTTTTCCATTAGAAGGGTTGTTTTGGGGAGCAGAACAAGGTTTGTGGAGATTCTCAGTCATCCAGGTCATGGTTTTAGCCTTAGATAATATTTGACTTCTTTTACTGTTTTGTATCTATTTATTGTATTCATACTCTTGTTGTAAACTACCCTGAGTCCTTCGGGATTGGGCGGCATAGAAGTCAAATAGTTAGTTAGTTAGTTAGTTAGTTAGTTAGTTAGTTAGTTAGTTAGTTAGTTAGTTAGTTAGTTAGTTAATTATCCCAAAGGTGCCGGTTCACACTGGGCCTGTTGGTCATCGAAGAGTCGTTCGTGAAGGGAGTGTGAGGCTCTGTCCACTCGCCCAGACAGCACCATTTGGTATTTTTTACCCTCTGAGCATGTACAGAAAGCTTTCTGCATGCGCAGAGGGTAAAATTACGGCGACGTCCGAGCAGCTGGGCGGTGCCTTGCACTCCCTTTGCGACCAGTACTCCGATGACCGACAGGCACGAGTGAACCAGGAGCATTATACTCCTGCCTTTGGGAGGGGGGAAAAAAGGGCATCTGGACTTACGGTTTTGCTGGTTTGAGACGTTTCATTGCCCATCAAAGCAGCTTCTTCAGTCTGAACAAATTTATTTGTTTATTTCATTAGAGTTGGAAGGGATCTTGCAGGTCATCTAGTCCAACCCCCTGCTCAAGACATTTGAAACAGATGGCAGTCCAATCTCCCCTTGAAGGTCACAAATGTTGGGGCTCTCACAACCTTAACTGAATTGTTTACAGGGTTGGGATCTGAGTAGGCAGAGAACCGTTGGAATGTGCCAACTCTTACAATTCTTAGGGGTGTCCCTGCCCTTCAGGCTTTCTTCTTCAAAGTGTGTGGTACTTGGAGACGTTTCTTAAACGCCCCTGAGAATTTTAAGAGTTGGCACATTCCAACGACTCTGCCTACCAACTTCTTCAGACTGAAGAGGTTGCTTGGATGGGCAGCAAAACGTCTCACAGCCAGCAATATGTCCAGTTGCCATGAGTAAACCTCCAGAAACTTCTACCTCCATAACTGAGAATCTTCCCGAGTTATAATTTTCCATCTTGCTGGAGTAAATATTTATATCCAAGCCTGATTTAAGTAAACACTTTTATTTTGTGACATACAACAACTTAGACAAATGACCAACTCTTGACAGTGCAATAGAATATGACCAATATGGTCAGCTCTGAATTGTTGTTCTGTAAGGAAATTTCAATAATTTAGGGATGGGATGATTGAGAGATGTGGGGGGTGATGAGATTGAGGTATAAAAAAAATACACTGCTCAAAAAAATAAAGGGAACACTTAAACAACACAATATAACTCCAAGTAAATCAAACTTCTGTTAAATCAAACTGTCCACTTATAAAGCAACACTGATTGACAATCAATTTCACATGCTGTTGTACACATTCAACTTTGTACAGAACAAAGTATTCAATGAGAATACTTAATTCATTCAGATCTAGGATGTGTTATTTGAATGTCCCCTTTATTTTTTTGAACGGTATATATAGAATTCTAGGTGTTCACTCTTAGTTTCCTTCTAATTGTCAACTTGACACTATTGTTCTTAGCATCTAAGTGAGCATTTTTACTGAAGTAGTGTATTTAGATTTCTGTGACACCACAAATGGATGCTCCAGCTATGGAGATGTAGATACCAGAGATCATTTGGAAGAAGAGATTGAAAAATGGCTGCATTTTCCTTGGTTTAAACTTTCTTGGCTGAACATTTTAGGTCTAATTCTGGAATGGGGGAGGTGCCTGACCACTTGGCACCTTTTCCCATCAGATATTATCACTGCAACCTGGAGCCCCAGGTCTCCAAAGGAAGTGTGAACTGTGTTCAGTTCTGGAGACTTCACCTACAAAAAGATATTGATAAAATTGAATGGGTTCAAAGACGGGCTACAAAAATGGTGGAAGGCCTTAAGCATAAAACGTATCAGGAAAGACTTAATGAGCTCAATCTATAGAGTCTGGAGGACTGAGGGGAAAGAGGGGACATGATCGAAACATTTAAATATGTTAAAGGGTTAAATAAGGTTCAGGAGAGAAGTGTTTTTAATAGGAAAGTGAACACAAGAATATGGGGGCACAATCTGAGGTTAGTTGGGGGAAAGATCAGAAGCAATGTGAGAAAATATTATTTTACTGAAAGAGTAGTAGATGCTTGGAACAAACGTCTAGCAGACTTGGTTGGTAAATGCACAGTAACTGAATTTAAACATGCATGGAATAAACATATATCCATCCTAAGGAAATAGTACAAGGGCAGACTAGATGAGGTCTTTTTCTGCCGTCAATCTTCTATGTTTGTAAGACCTTTCAGTCCCAGCAAGCTTAAGCAGAGATGGAGAAAGAGCAGGTTGGTCACTGAAATCTTCCTTGCGTTCTTTAGGAAGTACTCATGAAAGACTCAGGAGCCATGAAAACATAGGTACCTTTAAGAAATAGAAGAAGAAGAAATCTCATTCCCCACCCACCTACCCAGTAGTGGGTTGCTACCAGAACGGTAAAGGATGCCGCATCGGTAACAAAAATTGAGCTGCGCACGCAGCTGTGCTTCTCCTGCGTGCATGCGCATATGTCCCAGTGTGTTTTTACGTGTTCTGTCGGGCTCTCTGGTAGACTCCTCCCGAAAATTCACAGGTACAAATTTCAGACACACACACTTTTGAAAATTCAAAACAATGTTCTTTATAATGAAAATTCACTTAAACTAAGCCCTCTTTTTGTATAGCAAAGAGCACTCGTCTCCAAACACTGGTAATTGGTACAAGTCCCTTATCAGTTCTGTGATACTTAGCTTGCAGCTGTGAGGCAATTCACAGTCCTTCTTCTTTCACAAAGTGAAACACACTTTGCTCTGGTTTAGTTTCAAAGCGGGGGAAAATCAGCACACAAAAGGTCAAACTCAGCAAAGCAGGCACGAAACACAACGATCAGATAATCCTCCACAATGGCCAAACCCACAGGCTGCTATTTTTATAGCAGCCTCACTAATTACCACAGCCCCACCCAACCACAAGTGGCCTCATTTTCTTTGATAATAATCTCTCAGTTGTTGTTGGCTATGCATCGCTCTCCTCATGCGTGGCTGTATCATTAACCCTTGTTCCGAATCCAAGGAGGAGCTAGATAATTGATCTCCTTCTGAGCTGTCTGCCACACTCTCCTCCTCCCTGTCACTCATGTCTTCTTGGTCAGAGGAGCCTTCATCATCAGATTCCACCGGGGGCAAAACAGGCCTGCAGCATGTGGATGTCTCCCCCACATCCTCAGTCCTTGGGGCAGGAGCTGGGCCAGAGCTAACCACAACACTGCGCATGCGCAGGAAGCAAAACCTCATGAGGTGACATGCACGCACAAGATTTCGGTGATTTTTTTTGTTTCTGCGCATGCACGGAAGCAAAAAAATCAGCAAAATCTTTTGTGCGCAAGTGTCCCCTCAGGAGATTTTATTTCCTGCACAAGTACAGAAGCAAAAGGATGCTGGGACTCATGCAGAAGAAGCAAAGCTGTGCATTCAGCGCACCGGTAGCGCACGGATGGGAATCCGCCCCTGAAGCTACACATTCCGTTTGGAATTTTCTGCCTTAAACCTTTAGTGTTAAGCTGTTTGTGTGCTGAGCTGCCATCTTACCCCAACTGCCTGGCATTCTGAGGAGACTCCCCTCCCCTCAAACCAAGCACGGCTTCCATATGGCGCGATTTAAAGCTGCTTCCATGCGGAGACCATGTGTGTCTGTGCATGTCATTGCTTTCCGAGGCCAACGTGTTCATTCGCCTGGCAAAGGAAAGCATTCTGGTGAGCTGTCAGCAAGGCCAATATCTACTCGACTGAACTGGAAAACAAAAGTCTGCTCCTGCAACTTACCGTAATAAACGGGCCCCAAATATCTCAGCTGGATGTTTTTCTCCATGAGTGGAAATGAAAAAAGTTACCTTGACATTTCATCTTCCGTGTCGTTTAAAACTGCTTTGTTTGTCCAATACAGCCAAGCCCAGTGATGGCAAAGCTTTTTTTCCTCAGGTGCCAAAAGCGCATGTGCGCGTGCTATCGCACACACGTGAGTGCCCACACCTATAATTTAATGTCTTTGGAGGGCAAAAATAGCTTCCCTTGCCCCTCCTCCCCCCAAGGCCTTCTGGAGGCCAGAAATGGCCTGTTTCTTGACTTCCAGTGGGCCCAGAAGGCCTGTTTATCACCTTCCCCAGGCTCCAGAGGCTTCCCTTGAATAGAATTCTTTATAGAATTAGAATAGAATTATTTATTGGCCAAGTGTGATTGCACACACAAGGAATTTGTCTCTGGTGCCTATGCTCTTAGTGTACATAAAATAAAAGATACATTTGTCAAGAATCATGAGGTACAACATTCATGGGTGTCAACAGACTCAAACTCAACCCTGATAAGATGGAGTGGCTGTGGGTTTTGCCTCCCACAGACAATTCCATCTGTCCGTCCATAACCCTGGGGGGGGGATTATTGACCCCCTCAGAGAGGGTCCGCAACTTGGGCGTCCTCCTCGATCCACAGTTCACATTAGAGAACCATCTTTCAGCTGTGGCGAGGGGGGCATTTGCCCAGGTTCACCTGGTGCACCAGTTGCAGCCCTATCTGGACCGGGACTCACTACTCACAGTCACTCATGCACTCATCACCTCGAGGTTCGACTACTGTAATGCTCTCTACATGGGGCTACCTTTGAAAAGTGTTCGGAAACTTCAGATCGTGCGGGACCGCCTTCTGCCGCACGAATCCCAGCGACTGGTTAGGTCCCACAGAGTGGGCCTTCCCCAGGTCCCGTCAATGAAACAATGTCATCTGGTGGGACCCAGGGGAAGAGCCTTCTCTGTGGCGGCCCCGACCCTCTGGAATCAATTCCCCCCAGAGATTCGAACTGCCGCCACCCTCCTCGCCTTCCACAAGACTTTGAAGACCTATCTATGTCGCCAGGCATGGGGTAATTGATGTATCCCCTTTTGGCTAGTAAGATTTATGTGTGGTTATGGTTGGGTAGTGTTGACTGTTTTTTAATTGATAGTGGGTTTTTAGCTATAATTTTAATTATTGGATTTGTACCGCATTGTTTATTGTTGTTGTGAGCCACCCTGAGTCTTCAGAGAGCGGCGGCATACAAATCTAATAAATTATTATTATTATTATTATTATTATTATTATTATTATTATTATTATTATTTCTCTAGAGATTTATTTCCTTTCTGTGGCTCCCTTCATATAGTATCAGAAATGTCATGTCGTTGAAAAGTCAAGATGGCAGCATGACAGGGCCATCAAAGCTCTGTCTGTGGTTACGTTTACTGCAATGCCCATAAAGCCAGCCACAGTTTCCATCAGGCACTAATTGGACTTTTTTTTGGGGGGGGGGGGGGGCACATTTCTGTATAGCACCATCGACCCAGTTGTGTTGTGAGGCAGGGCCATGACCAGAGAGGTACCCTTCCCCCTAGTTGTTGTTGTTTTAAATATCCAAGTACCGTCATCTCTAGGGATTACAGATAGACTAGTGACAGAAGAGTTGATCTAATAATTAAGTCATACATTTTCAAAGGTCATGAACAATCAGCTGAAGAAAACAGCTCTGCTTTTCTTAGCATGTACAGGTAGCAGGATTTGGGCCTCCAGAAATTCTTCCTTTCTCTCTCTCCCTCTCTGATATCAGAGAGTTATTGTTAATGGCGAGTATTCTGAGCAGAGACAGGTTACAAGCGGTGTGCCACAAGGGTCTGTTCTGGGTCCTATTCTTTTTAATATGTTTGTGAGTGACATAGGGGAAGGTTTGGTAGGGAAGGTTTGCCTATTTGCCGATGACTCTAAAGTGTGCAATAGGGTTGATATTCCTGGAGGGGTCTGTAATATGGTAAATGATTTAGCTTTACTAGATAAATGGTCAAAGCAATGGAAACTGCAGTTTAATGTTTCCAAATGTAAATAATGCACTTGGGGAAAAGGAATCCTCAATCTGAGTATTGTATTGGCAGTTCTGTGTTAGCAAAAACTTCAGAAGAGAAGGATTTAAGGGTAGTGATTTCTGACAGTCTCAAAATGGGTGAGCAGTGTGGTCGGGCAGTAGGAAAAGCAAGTAGGATGCTTGGCTGCATAGCTAGAGGTATAACAAGCAGGAAGAGGGAGATTGTGATCCCCTTATATAGAGCGCTGGTGAGACCCCATTTGGAATACTGTGTTCAGTTCTGGAGACCTCACCTACAAAAAGATATTGACAAAATTGAACGGGTCCAAAGACGGGCTACAAGAATGGTGGAAGCTCTTAAGCATAAAACGTATCAGGAAAGACTTAATGAACTCAATCTGTATAGTCTGGAGGACAGAAAGAAAAGGGGGGACATGATCAAAACATTTAAATATGTTAAAGGGTTAAATAACATTCAGGAGGGAAGTGTTTTTAATAGGGAAGTGAACACAAGAACAAGGGGACACAATCTGAAGTTAGTTGGGGGAAAGATCAAAAGCAACGTGAGAAAATATTATTTCACTGAAAGAGTTGTAGATCCTTGGAATAAACTTCCAGCAGACGTGGTTGGTAAATCCACAGTAACTGAATTTAAACATGCCTGGGATAAACATATATCCATTGTAAGATAAAATACAGGAAATAGTATAAGGGCAGACTAGATGGACCATGAGGTCTTTTTCTGCCATCAGTCTTCTATGTTTCTATATAAACACCTAACAGTTCAGTACTTTCCCTGACAATCTTCCTAATCTAATTCCCTTTACGTCATGAAAGTGAACTGCCTTAAGATGTTCCAGCTGTAGGGATTGTCTTATTACAATTTACACGGTGTTGTGGGGTTTTTTTTGGAAATAATTAAGTTTCAGGATTCGGCTTCTGGCTACTCATTCCGCCTTGTATTCCACCCAATTAATAGTTTGAGAAGGAGAAAGGCACTCGTTTCTCAACGCTAGAAGGGGAAAGGGAAACAAAACGATTCCTCTTGCGTATATCAAACACTCCCAAGTGTTCCATTACATTATCATTTGTTTGTTTGTTTTTATTATTTAAAGAAAAAAAAACCATTTCAAACCTTCACGTCTCTTCCGTAGTTAAAGAAGTGGGTGGGTGGACGGGCGGGATGGATTGTTTGAAAGTTTTCAGTAGATTCCGCTCCCCCACCCCACCTCGAAAAAAAGTTTTTCTAAGTGTGATTTGCTTTCTCTGCTGTCAACATTAATATCAATATTAACACAATGTGTAGTCTAAAACTAGTTCCTTTGTAGTTTGCATGGGATGTGAATGCTGTCTCAACGTGCCCAGATCTAGAAAACCCATTTTACTACTGCATGAGCATCAAATCAGATGTCAGAAAATACATATTTTTTTGTGATAATTTGGTGAAACTGACCACCTATACAGTCTCTGGTTGCAGTAGTGTGTTGAATGATTTTTTTTCCTCTCTCTCTCTCTCTCTTTATACATATCTCTCTATATTTGGAGCTTTAAGCTTCTTAGTAGTATGGGCTGACTTTTATTGAGTACTTGCTCTCTTATCGCATGGCCTTGGTTAAGTGTTAGAAGTTGGACCTAGGCTGTTTTTTATTAGTGTTTGGCTTTGTAAATAACTCTGCATGCTCAGCTTCTAGCCTCATACCCAGCTTTATTCTCTGCACACCAGTCTTGAATAGCTACAGTGCTCAACCGAATTTTGGCGCACCCGCTTCCCCGGCAGGCTCCAACCCAGCCCGGCCCGGAGGATTTCCAGGGGCAAACAGCCCGGGTCCAGTTGCAGACCTCTACGGTACAGCCAGTCAAGACTCCGGTGTGGGTAACTACATAAGTGCTGCCAGCCCCCAGCCTGGCTCTGGCTTTGGGCATGGAATTGCTGTAAGTAACTCTCTTTGTCTTCCTGTTTCTTCTCTTGCAGAAGCTCTAGAGTGAATAAAATCTGTTGGCACTGCAATGCTCTTCTATGGAACCTTTCAAAGCAACACGGTCTGGGCCCCTCTGCTAGGGATTGGACACAACCTTGAATCTATTTATTCGCGCACACACATATACAGTGTTCCCTCGATTTTCGCGGGTTCGAATTTCGCGAATAGCCTATACCATGGTTTTTCAAAAAATATTAATTAAAAAATACTTTGCGGGTTTTTTCCTATACCACGGTTTTTCCCACCCAATGACATCATATGTCATCGCCAAACTAATAATTTTTGCAAATAAATAACAAACAAAAAAAATTATTGTTAATAAATAATTATGTTTATAAATATCAGGATCACTAAGTGTCTTATTCAATGGTGAGTACCAGTAATAATGGTGAGTAAATGGTTGCTAAGGGAATGGGAAATGGTAATTTAGGGGTTTAAAGTGTTAAGGGAAGGCTTGTGATACTGTCCATAACCAAAAATGGTGTATTTACTTTCGCATCTCTACTTCGCGGAAATTCGACTTTCGCAGGCGGTCTCGGAACGCATCCCCCACGGAAATCGAGGGAACACTGTACACACACATACACACATGATCTATAGATTCATAAGAACCTAAGAAGAGCCCTGCTGAATCAGGCCAAAGCCCATTGAGTCCAGCATTCTGTGTCACACAGTGGCCCCCCAATTGTCCATGGGGATCTTGAGTAAGAGAAGGCAAGACCCTCCCTTTCCCCTGACACCCAACAAATGGTACTCAAGGGAATCCCGCCTGCCTCAACCAACATAGAGGCGGCAAATGGACATCCGTTTCAATAACCACCAATACACTTGGCATCCATGAATCTCTCTAATCCTGCCTTGAAGGTATCAAGGCTGACAGCTGTCACGACCTCTTCTGGAAGTGAATTCCATAAACCAAGGACCCTCTGGTGGAAGAAATATTTCCCTTGATTTGTCCTCACTTTCTTACCTATGAGCTTTAGGGAGTGCCCCCTTGTCCTAGTATTGTGTGAGAGAGAAAATAATTTTTCTCTATCCACCTTTTCCATCCCATGCATGATTTTATACACTTTGATCAAGTCACCCCTTAAACACCGTCTTTCAGGGCTGAAGAGACCAAGGCGTTGCAACCTGGTTTCATAAGGGAGATTCCATATAACCTCTGAAGGGCTCCACTTACCTTTTTCTACTGGTACTAAGATCCCGAGGCCGGCAAGGTCACGCACATGCCCAACACGTGTGTATGCGCCCCTGCACAAGATTTCGCTTCTGCACATGCGCCCAAAGTGAAATCTTGTGCGAGGATGCTCGCGCAGGTGAGATTTTGACAATTTTCACCTTTTTTTGCTTCTGCGCATGCACACGCGTCCCACCAGCGTCCGGAACCCACAAAAAAGTCCTATCGGATCACCAATCCCGTTTGTACCAGGTGGGGCCCATTACTGCATATAACAGAGAACCCCCATTTTGATAGAGAACTCATACTGTTTCTTTCGACTTGCTGGAAACCTCATTCATGCAGACCCCCTTCTTCAGATTTTTATTTGGGAGGGGGGGCAGAAATTGGATGTGTATTGAATTCCTATACTGTATTTCAGTTACATAGCAATTGAAAGATGCTGCTTTAACACAGTGTTTCCTAACCTTGGCAACTTGAAGCTATCTGGACTTCAACTCCCAGAATTCCCCAGCCAGCATTTGAAATCCAAATATCTTCAAGTAGTCAAGGTTGGGAAACATTGCTTTAACATACTGTATTTATACTAATGGAAGAAGGGAAAACACAGATATATCAAGCTGCAGAGCACAGTCATTTTTTTTCTTTCCCATGGAATGTGTCCTTTTGTTTAAAGAACATCTACAAAGATTCTGTGCCCTAAATTTGGCAAGATGATTCATCTTTCAGATAGTCCTTGACATGCAACAAAAATTGAGCCCAACATTTCTGTTTGGTGTTAAGCGAGACGTTTGTTAAATGTGTTTTGCCCCATTTTACGACCTTTCTTGCCACAAGTGAATCACTGCCGTCATTAAGTTAGTAACACAGTTTTTAAGTGACTCTGGCTTCCCCATTGACTTTGCTAGTCAGAAGGTCCCAATAGGGGATCACGTGGTCCCAGGATGCTCATAAATATAAATACTGTCGTAAATATGAGTCGGTGGCCAAGCATCTGAATTTTGATCACCCACGGGGATGCTGCAACGGATATAAGTGTCAAAAATGATCATGTCACTTTTTTCAGTGCCGTTGTAACTTTGAATAGTCACTGAATGAAGTTGTGTAAGTCAAGGACTACCGACATTTTAATGTCTTTACAAGCAGTTTATGTTGGAATCCTGGGGGAGCGGGGGGGGGGGGGGGGAAGCAGGACAGCTTTTCAGAAATGAACCAAAACAACAAATAAAGAATGCATACTGAGCTAATTTTAAGTAACCCAAAGTATCTCATTGGCAATGCCCATATGGCAATGTATCTGTAGCTCTGAGTATTCCTCAAGGCTCATTTCTGTATTAAATTCATTGATGCATGCATAGATATCTGCGTCATTTATAGAAACACTTGGATGACTTCAACATGGGAAAGAAGAGATGGCCTATAATTCAAAAAATTAACTGCCAAAAACCAAATGGCAATGCATTCGCAGTGCTGGAAATTCAACTTCTGAGCATGCACAGAAGAACATTAAAAAAAGTTAAAAATCAAAACAATTTTTTTAAAAAGATGGTGATGCCCATGGACTGCCAATCCGGTTTGTTGACATCATCATAATGTCACCAGCGGGTCGCTAACAGTTTGGGCAAACCGGACGGAACCGGGAGGAACCCACCTCTGCCTATAATTGTGTTGGGCAAATTGAATGCCCACTTTCCTCTTAGCCCGGTTAGAACTGAAGCATTGGTCTTCTACTATTTGGCAGGGGAAGTTGCCATGCTCTGCACTTTAATAGCCAATTACACACATGACCAAATTAAACTATATCTCTCCCTTGAGGATGGTTCTAAATAATCCCAAGCAAAAGGGTACTATAGTAGGTAAAGGAAATATAATGTGATTTAAACTTGAAGGGCCTAATTATTCACAGAAATGCTAGCAGGTTGTGCAACATACCTTTTTTCAAATGAATAACAACAATGTTGAACATTAACGTGGTGCAATTACTAATTTGGGAGTGCAAATTTTGCATGCAATGTTCATTTCCTCTAATTCTGCTATTTTCAAACTGTGTGGTAGCATGAATGTTCTGCGCATCTTTGTAACTATTTAATAAAATGATTTTGAAGCAACTTTGAAAAAATTCACAGACAGGCACACGCATGGCCATAGTTGAATTATTTTGTCGCAAAAATGCAGACAAGTTCCTCAAATTGTTTTACTTGCTAAACGAATAACCCAAACATACTAGATCCTTGTTTCATTTCTTTCCCCTTGCAAAGTCACCTGGGTTACTGGCAAATCACATTGGACCAATGGAATGTGGTGAAATACAGATTATTCTGATAAGACCTACATCAATTTAAACTGCCATCTACCACCGCTTACAACACCCCTCATTTCCATTTTGCACCTATAGAAAAAGATTGGATTGTTCTCGAAAAGGGTGTGTGCTGCTGACCTTTACTGTGATCTGTTTTCTAAAGAATCACGCTGCAGTCAGCATTATGTTTTATCTGCACTGGTGTAGTCTTTTAAATTATTTTGCAGCTACAGAGCTGTCTCTTTAATTTCATTTCTAATATTTATTTCCAAAATTGTCTGCCTTTTTAATGCCGTTTATGCCATCCATTTACTAACAGCAGTTTTTAGGATACTC
Source organism: Erythrolamprus reginae (assembly GCF_031021105.1). NCBI lineage: Eukaryota > Metazoa > Chordata > Lepidosauria > Squamata > Dipsadidae > Erythrolamprus > Erythrolamprus reginae. The sequence continues at coordinate 414,335,006 of NC_091950.1, forward strand.
AAATTGACTTTTCAGCACCCTTAAATTTGAGCTTGCAAATATGTGAGCAAGAACAGATGGCAACAATATTCATGCTAGCAACACCAATACTTGATAATTTTTGATAATTCATGCAAAACAGTAAATGAAATCATCTCTTCCCTTGTATGATATTAGTAACAATTGCAATTGTACAATTTTAGGGGCCTTTGATTGCAACGGCTTTTACAAATGGATACCACTGAAACGTTACACAGGGTTGGTTGCCATCTCACTTGGAGGTATATCAATATATAGCATTTATATTTTCTACTATACCCCTTCCCTCGTGTTGTGGGGGGATTAAATTCTAATACCTTTATTCTTCCTTTATTTATTTATTTTTTCTTAAACATTTTTAAAATCAACCCTTTTGGGCTGGGAACTTGTAAAGGTATCCTGAAGTAGTTAAAGTTTTTATGCAATTGCTATGATTATTTAAACCAATTCTAAATACTGGGGTTTACTTGAATGTTTGAGGGAAAAATCTATTTAGCCATGTGAATTTGAAAGAAACCCTTTTTAAAATTGTAATGCTTTTTAAAAATGAATTCATTTTTATGCTAAAGATTGTAATACTTGTGTGATTTGCTCTTAAAGAATAATCATGAAAATTAGGAATTAAATTTCAACAGTTTTTTTTTTAATCATTTATTACAGTCATGTATATTCTGAATCCCCACCTGTTTCCTCCTCTTTTACCTATGGCTTTTAACATAGAATTTTTTATGCTTCCAATTATAAACATTTAGTTTTAAAACAGAGCCATAACCAGGAAAATGTGAGAAATTGTTGCTAATTTTAACCGTGTACTCAATCTACTGCATGAATTCTAATTTCCAAATCAAAGCATGAAATTAAAAGTATGATTGCTGAAGCAAATGCATTTTTTCACCCATGCACTGAATGTGGGAAAGGGTGGATGGAAGGACCCGGTCATGATCAAATGAGATTTGTAAAAGCTTCTAAAAGGTATGATGCTTTGGAGAGTAAGAGCGGTTCCCTGTTCTTCAGGCAACTGAGAAACATTAGGGAGGAGCAAACAAGATTTCATAGTTACGCCTTTTCTTTGGGAAGGTAATTCTTCAAACCATTGAAACTAAGTATTTGTGCAATTCACCAAATACAATTCATGTGTTCTATGTGGCCGATACATCATAATGAAGCCTGAATGTATAAAACTGCCCAGTCATTTAAGTATGGTTTCGGTAGGAGTGTGTCCCAAGGCGCACTCTTTTTGAATGGTTCAAGGTGTGTAGTTCCTGATCAATCCTGATATTAACGGATTTGGTCTCTGTTTTCTGCCCAAAATTAGGTTTGCTAGTGATCCTCAAAAGCGAGTCCCAATAATTTATTGTTTGCTAGCATAGAGCAACGTTAAACAGAGTCATACATTGAGAACGCGGTTTAACCGATTAGCATGCTGTACGCACTAACCTCATAAAGCCATAATAAAGACCGGCAAATAATAATAATAATAATAATAATAATAATAATAATAATAATAATAATAATAATAATTTATTAGATTTGTATGCCGCCCCTCTCCGAAGACTCAGGGCGGCTCACAACAATAATAAAAACAATATTATAGTAGAACAAATCTAATATTAAAAAAAACATATAAAAGGTTTTTTATATGTGGACGATACAGCATAATAAAACCTGAATGTATCATTATCACTATCATTATTTAAAAAACCAAACAACACATTCATACCAAACATAAAACAAAGTATAAAAGAGCCTGGGGGAAAGGTGTCTCAACTCCCCCATTCCTGGGGCTATAAGTGAGTCTTAAGTAGTTTACAAAAGACAGGGAGGGTGGGGGCAATTCTAATCTCCGGGGGGAGTTGATTCCAGAGGGCCGGGGCCGCTACAGAGAAGGCTCTTCCCCTGGGGCCCACCAAATGACATTGTTTAGTCGACGGGACCCGGAGAAGGGCAACTCTGTGGGACCTTATCGGTCACTGGGATTCGTGCGGTTGCAGGCGGTTCCGGAGGTACTCTGGTCCAATGCCATGTAGGGCTTTAAAGGTCATAACCAATACTTTGAATTGTGACCGGAAACTGATCGGCAGCCAATGCAGGCCACGGAGTGTTGCAGAGACGTGGGCGAATCTAGGAAGCCCCACAATGGCTCTTGCGGCCGCATTCTGCACGATCTGAAGTTTCCAAACACTTTTCAAAGGTAGCCCCATGTAGAGAGCGTTGCAGTAATCGAACCTCGAGGTGATGAGGGCATGAGCGACTGTGCGCAATGACTCCCTGTCCAAATAGGGCCGAAACTGGTGCACCAGGCGAACCTGGGCAAACGCCCTCCGCTCCACGGCCAAAAGATGATGTTCCAGTGTCAGCTGTGGATTGAGGAGGACGCCCAAGTTGCGAACCCTCTCTGAGGGGGTCAGTAGTTTCCCCCGCAGGGCAATGGACGGACAGATAGAATTGTCCTTGGGAGGCAAAACCCACAGCCACTCCGTCTTGTCTGGGTTGAGTTTGAGTTTGTTGACACCCATCCAAGCCAAGAAAGTGTCATTGATGTTACTTTCCACAAAGGAAAAATATCTTATTGGATAGTATGTGCCAAGACATTCCACGGGCAAGATAAACCACAGCTTCCATGACCGTTCATCCTTCTTTGTGATCCTTGTTTTGAGGGTGTTTGTTGCCTCGGGAAAGTACTCACTATAGATATTCAAAAGATGAGCAGAAGGTGGTAGACAAGGCAAAGCTTTCCTTTTCTAATATATTTTTAAGTGGAACAATCCATTTCCTCAGCATGAGAATTTCACATCTGTCACTGTAACCCAATTGCAGGAGAGAAATTGAGATTAGATGCTTAGACATGCACTCACTGTCATGTTTGAGGTCTAAAAATCCCTCTTTTAAGAGCAAAGCTACCTACCAAAGGTTCCCAGAGAGGGCCTAACTCAAAGTCAACTTTTCAACCAACACCCGCTAAAATGACTGTGGCTAGAAATTCAGTCAGTGTTACAGTGAAACTGTACCTCAGATTACTATTGGCAGGATCTTCTGTACACCATTACATTATAAAAGTTTCGCAAGGGGCTTCTTTATATGAGAGGCTTAAGTCTGGAAAAAGTTTCTTGTAGCTCACCGTGGTACATTTGAAATGAATGAATGAATAAAAGGACCAGGAGGATTAAGGCTTCTCTGGGTAATACACTGGATTTCATAGTTATTCACATTATTGACAGTATTTGTTCAAGCCATTGAAACTACTGAGTATTTGTGACATTCACAGAAGAACCAGTTCTTCTATAACTGAGTTGTTGTTATCATCATGCAGTGTAACCCAAACCTTTGAAAAGATTCTTCATGCTGGAGTTTATAAACTGTATAATCCATCATGGATTAGTCGCACATCATTTCTAATTTCACATTGCTCCATTTGTTTTTGGCTCACAGTTCTACAAGCCTGGAAAATGAAATGGTGGACTTACCAAGCAGATAATTTCTTAATTATTTTTTATCCGAGTCTAGTTCAGCAAACCATCATGTGTCATTGTGCTCTTTCAACATTGTTTCGACAAAGCAACTTTTATTTGTAAAACCAGAATTTCCTGTGATAATCCTAGCTCCAGAACTAGCCATTGCTGTCACTATCTGCACTGATGCCCAGGGTTGATCCACCATGTCTAGCTTGGATCTTTAAATAATATTCTGTTGAGGTAGCCATTAATGTCCAAGTTATTTGCCATCATAGTTCATACACACATGGATTCATGCACATACATCTATACATACATAGAAAACACACACACATACCCATAAAATCCTTCCACAACTTAGTATACCCACCTCTGTCGTCAGGCATGGGGGAATTGAGATATTCCCTTCCCCTAGCTTATAAAATTTATGCATGCTATGTCTGTTTGTATGATTGGTTTCTTAAATTGGGGTTTTTTACATTACTAGATTTACATTATTAGATTTGTTCATATTGTCTTTTTACTGTTGTTAGCCGCCCCGAGTCTACGGAGAGGGGCGGCATACAAATCTAATAAATAAACAAACAAACAAACAAATAAATAAATACTTCTGGATACTTTGAATTTCGACTTGTCTGAGTAGAACAGCACCAACCTAGGAAGATTACCATACTTCTGCACAGACTGAAATGCAGAAGTTTCCATGTACAAATTAAACTCTCCCACTTACAATCTGACATCTCGGGACTGATTTGAGTCCCATGTTTTGACTTGATTCCCATGTTTCATTTTAAATGCATACATAGGCGGTCCTCAACTTACTACCACAATTGGGCCCTGAATCTCTGTTGCAAGTTGTTGACATTGTAAGTTCAGATACCTTGTGATCAGACCTGATTTTTTAAAATGTTTCTTATGGTGTGGTCCTTAAGCTAATCAGATGTTGTAAGTCTGAATGCACTGCCAAATGCCCCCCTCCCTTTTTGCTAGAAACCACCCTGCACTCTGCAGCCCTCACCTACCCCTGTTGCCCCTTGCCACCCTCCGGCATCTTCCTTCCTTAGCCAAAGCAACTGCTAGTCCTCCAGGCGGCCTCACAATGTGGTTAAGTATGCTTACTGAATTCGTCTCCCGCTACCATCTTTCGAGTCTCTGCAGTTTTACACAATGATGCGAAAATTAGAACATCCCTGGTGTATAATGAAAGGAACAGAAATAAATTAAATCGTAACATTAATGAGCAGAATGTACTATGATAATAACAACAACAACAACAACAACAACAGAAAGCCGAGAAGATGGCGCAATAGGTAAGCCCCCCTTGAGAGTTTTTAATAGCCAGCCACAAGGTTGCAGCCTGGTCTCAGGGTTGCAGTTCCACAGCATTGGAGCTGCCTCTGAGAAGCCTCCTCTCTTGGCTTTGACTCTCCTTCCTCCCAGAAGTGTGCAATCACATTGAGTTTCTCCTGTGGTGTCTAGTAGGAACAATTGATACAGGCTGTAAGTAGCTTGCAGATAATTTGCTTAGTTTATGGTGCAATGTATTGCTGGAACCTATAAAATACAAATCTAACCACATGAAATAAACGTGTAGAACTTGTGTGAAGCCAGAAAATGGCCTATCAGGTGGAAGACATTGTCTGTGTTCCTGCTTGGACTTAGAAAATTGCATTTTTCTAAAGGTCGGAACGTAACCGTTGCATTTCTCTCTTTTTCTTTTATCTTTCATCCCCTGTAGAGTATATCTGGATGTCCAGGCAAGACAGGGCGAAGTTTCTGAATGGTTCCATGTTTAGGTGACACGTCGTCAGACTTTGACCATTGCACCATCATCAGTAACCCACACAAACTGGAGGTGACACTCAATGGATATGGGTTGTCCAAAATCGGTATCATCTCATGAACCTGCTGTACTATATAGAACAACAGCTTTTTAAAACAAATGTGTATATATATATAATCCATTTTTGTTCATGTTATTATTTTTCTTGATATTTTTCCCCTTTGAGATCTATTTTAATCACTTTTTTGTAGTATTTTAACATAGGCTTATAATCGAAGTAGATCTGCTACTTTGCGTATTTAGGAAAACCCTAACCATATCTTAAAGGTTTCTTTGCTTTGCTTTTTAATCCCTTTCTCTATTTCTTTTTATGTAATTTTGTTGCTGAAATGGTGACATGATTTTCAGTTTATTGGTACCAATTCTGAAGTTGAAAAGGCTTTTTCAGGTGGAATTTAGCACACGCTGAATTTAGAATTAGAGCAAGCAAGAAACGTAAGTGGAAATACTCTCTTTTATGCTGGATGAGAAATAGGAGGCTGGCTCAGTAGCAGGATCTCTAGCAGTTCTTTTTATTGGTTAACCTAATTATATCTATTTTCGGCAATAAAGTAAGGACTACAAAGTTTTTTGGGTCCTTTTTCTATAAGTGCATTTTTGTTGTTTAAAAAAAAAAGAGGCGATAAGGTTTTTTGACTTGTGAAATCTTAAAAAAAAATAGTAATACTGTAAATACAATTCCATTAACTTGCATATAAACTATTAAAGCAGAGAAATCGTAATATTTTTGTGATGGAGTCAGACTAAGGCAGTTTCTGCACGGAACGGAAGGAAAAGATTAAAATTTGGGGCACACATCCCAACCAGGAATCTTCCCTTCTGCAAGACCTTTTTAAAAATATGAATGGAAAATGCATGAGGGCACTGACGTCCTCGCTCAATTCCCATTTAACTCGCCAGCGCATGCAGGGATCATTTCCACTGGATTGTGCCCCAATGTTTTTAAACTTGTGAGACCGACTGCCAGAGCTGGCCCGTAGCAGTTAGATCAACACTGTTTTAGCTTGCTCTGTAGATGTTAGACCTTATAACTGTACTAGCGTCATACCAGCATATTAACTAGACCTCTGTGCACAGCTTTGAAAGTAACAGTCTAGTTACATTTTTAAGTTTAATAAAACACACACCGAAAAACCTGCTTTTCCCAAGATTGAAAAAGCTACATTTTAAATATTTAAAAGGTATTTAAAATTTCAAGCACACTTTTTTTAACCATTTAGATCACCTGACTGTCCATCCCATCCATTCTCCGTCAGCCCCACCTGTGGCCTGCAGCCTCTGCAACCAAGCCAATCTGAAGTCTTGGAAGCTCCCAGCTGTGGGGAGGGGCAGTTAAGCATCTTCTCACCTTTTTTTTTTTACCCATCCTTTTTTTCCCATTCTTTTCTAATTCACAAATTAGAAAAAAAAAAGAAGCAAAGGTTTATTTTAAACAAATCGTTATGAATACCTCAGTGCTACAAGTTTGTCACCCTAGAGGCAAGAGAAGCTTAATTTATTGTAGATGAAAACATTTGAAAAAAAAAATGTATAAAAAAAACATCATTGCACTGTGACTGGTAGGGGAAAACTGACAATTTCAGATTTGCACATGTTTAATGTTTGGCTGTTATATATATGGTCCTCTGCTGGGGGAGGAGACTTATGAAGGATATTTTTTAATTTAATTTTTTAAAATATGGGTCAAATAGGCTGCCAACAGCAACTCCAAGTACAACACAGTAGGTGATATTACAAGCATAACTATAGTGTGGATATATTCTTTTTTTTAAGCATTAATATTGACAAGTTTTATTAATATTTTTTTAAATTGTTACGTTTATAAATTTGGTACTCTAGGTACAGCCAGAATAAGACACTGAATGAGACATTTGTTAAGAGAAAAAAAAAAGCTGCTGCACTCCTATTTTTGTAAAATTTTACTAACCAGTAGGCTAACATAGATGGTTCAATAGACAAGTTACAGCAAAGCATCTTCGATCACTCACGGAGGCACCACAAGGCAAATTGTAAGGAGGAGGGGAAAAATCTCATCCCCCCCCCCCAATTTTTAAAGTGGACAGCAAAAATCAGGTGTTTTGCTGGAGGGGGACGGCTGTTGTATGTTTTAAGTTTTTATTTGTTTCTTTGAAAAAAACAACCAGGTTTAAAAGCCAGAATGCTGGACACTTTTTAAAGTTATTGAGACTTGATCAAGTAGCACCAGTGGTGGGTTCAGAATTAGTTTGCTACTGGTTTGTGTGCGTGCTCGTACACGCATGCAACGCTTCTGCGTATGCGCAGAAGCATCCCAGGTGGGTGGGCAGAGCCTCCCGCCAACTCCGCTACCGGTTCTAAGAACTAGCCTGAATCGGGAGCAACCCACTGCTGAGTAGTACACTAAAAAAATAATAATAAAAAATGAAACGAAATAAGCAGAAGGAATTAATCGCAAACTAATTCCCTGAGACTCGAGTGTGTTTTTACAAAAAATATAAAAAAAATAAATTAAAAAGAGCGAGGGGAAAAAAAAGTCAGGGATTTTTTTTTAATTATTATTACATTTTAATCAAGATAGATGCCATCCATGTGCAGCCTATCAGGACTTCCTGAGGGTGGATTTGCTTTTAAATGATGGAGCTCTCTTGGATTTTCACAGAGCTTCCTTGGTGGAGTTTCTGAGAACGTGTGCCTGTACTGTAGACTATCATGTGTTTCTCCTCCTCCTCCTCCTTCCTCGGTCTCTGGCACCTCATAGAAGATTCTTTGTTGATCATTGTTGTATGTTAATAATGTATAAAAATGACTATCTTGTAAGAGTGCTGTCCTGATTTAGTGTAGTGACACCCTTCCACACATACCCTTTCTCTTCTCTTCCTCTTCCAGTACATATTGTAGTTGTATTGTAATTAAGGTTAAATACATAGATGTAGTTATTCAGATTTAGGACCAGTAAGGATAGAACTTTCTCTTATTTAAGGTAAAAAGAAATGCTAATAATTTTGGGGCAGGTTTTTGTTTTTATTTAATTTTCCTTTTTCGCTCTTTTACTTTCTGCTGATCTCATGTGGTTTCAAACTAACCAAAGGCTTCACTATATAAAGAAAGGAAAGAGAAAGAAAGAAAGAAAGAAAGAAAGAAAGAAAGAAGAAAGAAAAAGAAAACATTGGTAAAACTACTGCAACATTTTGCAGATCCCCCCACCCTTCAACTTTTATTTTTTTTAAAAAGGGTGTGCCATACTACCTTAAATGCTAATGCTAGATATGCAAAACTGGATTTTTTTAGTTTATTTTTTAAAATAAAAAGGGAGGGCATGGTATAATGAAATGATTTTGCAAAGAGAAAAAAAAAGTATTTTTTTAAAAGAAAGAATACTCTGAAGAAAAGTTGATAATCTCTGTGAATATGTTTTAGATAGTTCTATACCTTCTGGATGCCCAGAGCACAACTTGTGTGGAACCCTGGTATATTTTTTAGGTGACTGCCTAGAGTAAGGTTCATTTTCTTCCCCTCACTCATCTAGATGTCCATTCTAAAAAAATTGAGAATTTGTTCCTATTAAACGCAGACGATTCAGCTGCAGCTTTATTTTAGCCAAGAGAACAGATATACATATTGCCATCCCAGCATTGTGCTGTTCCGAACCTCATTTGCAAAACATGGCCTTGTGGCGGGAGCTCTGCAGAGAGGATGCAAAATTCAAGATGGCCTCCACCACAACCATGTGACTGTAGCCCAGCTCCATTTCAACACCCTTCACGATGGAGCTTTGATCAAATGGTTGTGGACTCCATCTTGATTCTTTTATTCCGCCCCCCCCCCCCCCCGCCATCTTGTGGATACTCTTTTTTGGACTTAGCAAAAATCAAAGTGCAGTCCCATGGTGCAAAATGCAACATTAGTCTACAACAGTAGATACTTTACGCCAGGGGTATCCAACTTTGGCCATTTTAAGACCCCCGCGGACTTCAACTCCCTGAATTTCCCAGCCAGCATAACTGGATAATTCTGGGAGTTGAAGTCCACAGGAATTAAAGTTGCCACCAGCTTTACACATTTCCCGGGGGAAGCATTAAAAAATGCTATTTTGTGCCTCAAACCAAGTTATATATTGATAAAGCTATCAGGATATCTGAAACCCAGTAAGAGGTGTCAGAAGGATTTTTAAAAAAATTAGAAGTCACGTAGCATAGTGAAATATATTTTGTTTTTGGTTTTTTGCTACTTACTTGAACAAAAAGGGCCAGAATTTCACTCCTAAGGCTCTTGGGACTTTTTAGTTAACCTATTTTCTCTTCCCACCTAAGGGGGGGAAAAAACAACTTCTCATCCAATTTTAAGTTGGAAGTTGACTTGATTAAAACAAAGAGCAACCTGTCCCTTTTTTTAAAAAAAAATTCCTATTTGCATAATGTTTCTTTTGATTTGAATTAGTAGCTTGGACTTTAAGGTAGCATGGCTCTCTAGCTGTAATTTTTCTTTCTCTTGTACAGCAGTATATACGCAAGCTGATGAATGTGACACATCCTGCTAGGCTAGATGAATCATTGGATAATTGTTGGAAAATAATAATGACCTGAAAGGTGTACAGACTTTTAGTTTAGTTTTCCACCGGGCCATTAACCCTGCACAGCTCTTTCAGTCTGGAGTATGAATGTGGGCTAGGGACTCCAGTCACCAAAAACATCCTGTTTCATTTTCCATATAATTCAATGCAAGACACACACACACAAAAAGACTAAAGCAATATAGTTTTACTACATTTTTCCTCAAATGTCAGCCATGGTTATATATATATATATATTATATAAAATTGTTTACAAAAAAACACTAACTACTTATTTTCTACTCCTTAGTGTATTTGCTTGAAAGGTTTCCTACCTGTTTTTGGTTTGAGGGTTTATGTTGTTGTTTTTTTTCTGCCAAGTGAAAATGGTTGGAAAAGCAGACTGAAGCTGGTCTAACTATATTTTGAGTGACGGGGGCCTTAGACACACTGGCAGATTCAAAAAAAATAAAATCTGCATCAATACACTGTAGAGTTTCATAAAGGGTGCAGAATCTAATTCCAATCCATTTCTCACCGTGTGCAAGCACTACATGAGATTCTGCCAGCTAAGCAATACTTTAATACTGTAATAAGAATTCTACCAAAAAAATATATGAAATAATAAAAGTTCCGAAGCAAAGCTGTTCGTTCGCCAGTAACCAAACAATCAGAATGTATTGTCTTTACAGAATTTTGTTTCAAAAAAAAAAAAAAAAAAGCAAACTGAAATCACCCATACTATATATATAACCTGTGTTCTGTATATAAGCCACGCGTGGGATGTATCATTTTGAATTCTAGTGATAGCAGATAATCTCATTATATATGTTGTACATGTCTTGGGATTCCATCCGTAACCCAATGTAAAAGTTACAGCATTTTCAGATCATTCTAAATTTTCGGCCTTCCCCAGCCAAGTGCCCTCCAACTACGCTGGGGCCTCAGCAATCACAATCCCAACATATTTGGACAGACCTTGCTGGAGAAGAATCCTCTAAAAGGTATTTAATCAGCAGTGACACAGTGGCCAGGCCTAGCCCTTCCTTTTCTATTTTAGTATGAACTGATGCGAACTTTGGTAGTGATTTTTTATATACATATATAAATATATATATATACACACACCCACAAAACACACAACACGTGTGTATATATATATAGATATATATATACACGTGTATCTATATATATCAAGCATCTTTCAGGTCTCTGTGTATGGCTTTCCGAAGCCCTGTTGTAAAAATACTACATGGATGGGGGTCTCTCACATCACAGATGTGGAAAGTATAATTTTATATTTGTATTTTCAAATAAATAAGTTTGTGAAAGGTTTCCATCCTCTACTGTGGTCCAGAAAATCAATGTGTTTGTCTCAGAAAAAAAAAATAATAAAAAAAAAACCTGTTTTGAAACTACGGTGTGTTTGTGTATCATTTGTTTCTGTTCCCTTTGCCTGCATTGATTTCAGAAATTGTCCATACTTTCCAGGTAGATGTCATCATCATTTCTTAATTACCTTGTTGCAGAAGAAAGGATGTTTTAGAAAACATCGTTTTATTCTTGTTACATGCTGTTTTTATCATTGTTGTTAGCCGCCCCGAGTCTACGGAGAGGGGCGGCATACGAATCCAATAAATAATAATAATAAAATAATAATCGTTTTAATCTTGAAAACAAAAGATTTCCAAAGCTTGCTGTGATATGAATTTTTATTCCCTAAAATGATAGATTTTTTTTTTATCAGCAGGTGGCAGAGAAGGGTATGTTTGTATTGGGAAATCTTCCACTAATCATTAATAGATCTCATACAGTGATCCTCGATCATCGCGAGGGTTCCGTTCCAGGACCCCTCGCGAAGATCGATTTTTTCGCGAAGTAGCGGTGCGGAAGTAAAAACACCATCTGCGCGTGCGCAGATGGTGTTTTTGCTTCCACTGCCGGCCGCCCTTCGCACCGCCCACCCCGTTGCTCGCGCCTGGGGTGCGCGCGTGCTTGGGGGACATCCCAGCTCCGCTCCCCAGCTGGGGAGCGGACCTAGGGAGTCCCCAAGCGCGCGCGCGCTTTCCCCAGCAAACGCGCGCGGGGGTGGGGACTCCCTCCCCCAGCTGGGGAGCGGACCTAGGGAGTCCCCAAGCGGCGCTGCGCTTTCCCCAGCAACGCAGCGCGCGGTGGGGACTCCCTCCCCAGCTGGGGGAGCGGACCTAGGGAGTCCCCAAGCGCGCGCGCTTTCCCCCAGCAACGCGCGCGCGGGTGGGGACTCCCTCCCCAGCTGGGGAGCGGACCTAGGGAGTCCCCCAAGCGCGCGCGCTTTCCCCAGCAACGCGCGCGGGGTGGGGACTCCCTCCCCAGCTGGGGAGCGGACCTAGGGAGTCCCCAAGCGCGCGCGCTTTCCCCAGCAACGCGGCGCGGGGTGGGGGACTCCCTCCCCAGCTGGGGAGCGGACCTAGGGAGTCCCCCAAGCGCGCGCGCTTTCCCCAGCAACGCGCGCGGGGTGGGGACTCCCCTCCCCCAGCTGGGGAGCGGACCTAGGGAGTCCCCAAGCGCAGCGCGCATTCCCCAGCAACGCGCGCGGGGTGGGGACTCCCCTCCCCAGCTGGGGAGCGGACCTAGGGAGTCCCCAAGCGCGCGCGCATTCCCCAGCAACGCGCGCGGGGTGGGGACTCCCTCCCCAGCTGGGGAGCGGACCTAGGGAGTCCCCAAGCGCGCGCGCTTTCCCCCAGCAACGCGCGCGCGCTGGGAAGCAGAGCTAGGGTGTCCCCCAGGCTCGCGCGCACCGCCCGCCCCGCCCCACGCTGTTGCCTGGCTCCGCTTCCCAGCTGGGAGGCGGAGGTGGGGTTTCCCGCGCGCGGTGCCGCCCCGCCCGCCCACACGCCGTTGCTCGCGCCGATGCTGTCTTACCAGGGCAAGAGGGGGAAGACCCAGGGAAGCCTCTGCCCGGCGGGGAAACTCCACCATCTATGCATGCGTGGAAGGGCACGCATGCGCAGAATGGTGGAGTTTACTTCCGGGTTGAAAACTCGCGATATGGCGTTTCGCGAAACTCGAGATCGCGAAACTCGAGGGATCACTGTAATTAGTCCTTTCTGTTTTAACTAAGGATGATTAATATTCTGAGAAAGGTAGACGAAACACTTCAGACCCCTTGTAAAATACAGAATATTTAAAGTACACGATTACTGTTTGCAGTTTCAAAATCAAGGAGAATTGAAAGAAAGACCACTTGTTACCTTTGAGACCACCTTCTGCCGCATGAATCCCAGCGACCGCTCAGGTCCTATAGAGCCGGCCTCCTCCAGGTTCCATCAACTGGACAATGTCGTTTGGCGGGGCCCAGGAGGGGAGCCTTCTCTGTGGGGGGCCCGGCCCCTCTGGAATCAGCTCCCCCCGAAGATTTGTACGGCCCCCACCCTCCTTGCCTTCCATAAGAGTCTGAAGACTCATTTATGCCACCAGGCCTGGGGCCCATTAGATCTTTGCCCCCTGCCCAATGAATGTGTTGAGAGAATGTGGAGTGAATGGAGTGATTGTTTTTAGGTTTTCTGGGGGGTTTCTAGATTTTTAAATAGTTAATTGGATTAAGATATTGTGTATTGTATATTTTATATGTTGTGAGCCGCCCCGAGTCCTCAGAGAGGGGCGGCATAGAAATCTAACAATAATAATAATAATAATAATAATAATAATAATAATAATAATAATAATAATAATTTGTGACACTACATAAAGCCTTTTCTGCATCCATCACATTAAAACTGCATATCGATACCCAATTTCTAGCAAGTCCTACTGGAGTCATCTGAGCCATTGACTCTAGCTCCCTGTTCACTGCTGGAGTCCATTTTAAAGGCATCTTTAAAGCAGATAGCCACCAATCACCTGGCTGAAGATATGCTGGGAAGGGGAAGCCACCATTATTGTTTGGTTCTGCTTTTGAATTGCTCTTCCTGTTAGGAACTTTGTCTTAATGTTCCACTGGAATCTGCTTTCCAGGAATTTCATTCTTTTGAACAGTGAAATGAGAATGTCAGGGTCTCTTCCATTCAAAGTCTAGGGAAAAAAACCAACCAACTCTATGTTGATAGAGATCGAGTACTTTTACTAGACAAGAACGGGTAGCAACAAAAGGAAAGCAGGTTTAGAGGCAACAGGTGCATAAATGCATATAAAAATAATCTCCAAACCCAATAACTCCCCTGGGCAAACGATCCAATCCCCGGGTCCCAAGATATCAGGCAGGCGCACTGGCTGTTTGGGCTTCCATAGCGGGTCTGTCAAAGACGTTGACCTTGAGCAGGCTATGAACATGTCCATGTAGCCAGGCAGTACATGATGAGAACTTTCCCCCATCACTTCCTCATCAAAGACAAGGAGAGATTGCCAGCACACTTCCCCCTCCTCCTCCAAAACACCTACCTTTCCCCCTACCCACCCTCATTTCTATGGCAGCCAAAGCAAGCAGGCAGTGTGGAGTCTGACATCGGCCCTCTTGCAACAGGGACGTCAGTCCTAGGAGAAAATAAAGACATAGCAGCAACCAGAAACAGCATAATATACGAGGGTCGCCCAGAAAGTAATGCCGGGGTGTAATCATGAGCCGGGGTGGCGCAGCAGGTAGAGTGCTGTACTGCAGGCCACTGAAGCTGACTTGTAGATCTGAAGGTCAGCGGTTCAAATCTCGTCACCGGCTCAAGGTTGACTCAGCCTTCAATCCTTCCGAGGTGGGTAAAATGAGGACCCGGATTGTGGGGGCAATAACCTGGCTCTGTTCAAAAAGTGCTTAATTCTAAATTCTCATTAATTTAAATTCTCTTTACTCTCCTAAATGCTCCTTAATTTACTTCGCTTGTAGAGCCTCAAATTCCCCTCATTTGGAACTCAGTGCCAATAAATAAATATTGTTGGTTGAAATGATGCTCTGGAAGAGGCCTCAATGAAACCATTTCATCTAAAGTTTATCCTGGTGGCTTAAAAAGAAGAGGAGGGGGGCTTTTGGGCTACTTAATAAAAGGAAGTGGACTCCCAAGCATTGATGGTTGAAGGTCAGCACCCTGCTGGACGTGGGATCCCTTGTCTCTGGAAAGCAATCACCCCATCAAAAAGCTTAATGGGGGCTGGTGATTAGTGAAAGGCCACGGGAAAAATTTAAAAACAAACGAAGCTCGTTTTACAAAGCTGGGCTTTTCTGTGGTGGAAAACTGCCACCAGATCTAGGCAGCCTGGCAACAGTTTGACATTCATCCAGCAGGAGAAAGTGGATCTGGAATATATTAGTGCGGAGGGAGAGGGGGAATAGCAGCCACTTAACCCTGTCATTCAGCAAACATTAGTGAATTATGAGTGTGTTGCATGCAGGGGGGTTTATACATTTACAAAATGCCCAATTGCCGCCTATAGCTCTGCTAAAAATATGCTTATGAGCCTGCGGTGTCGACATGTTTAAAAAAAAAAAACCAGGGAATTTCATCACGATCAAGTCAAGGTCTCTGCTAACCTTTTAGCTTCTGGGTTCTAGGAGGGAAAGAAAAAACCAGAATTGCTTTACCCCCGTCTGAGAAAAATGGGTCAGACCACTTAACGGTCTTTTCCTGAAATCATTTACTTTTTAAAGCAAATGTCGATAGGAAATGTGGGGCAGAATGGAGAGGGAGATTTAGTTAAAAGACTGGGGGGTGGGGGAAGAAAAGTAAAGCTGTTTTTAGCCTAGTGATGTGGACTGGATTTTATTACACTAAGAAAAAGAGTTTAATTGGACTAACAGTGATCAGAGATCAAGCATTCAGACTGCCTTGTTGTATTCATGCAGTACAAAAATGTGGGTACCAAATCCATCTTCTATTTTGGCACGTTGCACTGGATTTGAAATTAACTCGTATGAGTTTATAAACGATGCTAAGCCGTCCATAACCACCCCCCTATTATTAAATTAAGCCACATTTCAGAAGATGAGCAGATGATTTGTCTAGGCAGGCAGTTCTCGACTTACGACCATTCATGCAGTAAGCAAAGTTACAATGATGCTGGGGAAAAAAGGGTACTTGCAACTTACAAGTAGGATGCTTGGCTGCATAGCTAGAGGTATAACAAGCAGGAAGAGGGAGATTATGATCCCACTGCAGAGAGTGCTGTTGAGACCACATTTGGAATACTGTGTTCAGTTCTGGAGACCTCACCTACAAAAAGATATCGATCAAATTGAACGGGTCCAAAGACGGGCTACAAGAATGGTGGAAGGTCTTAAGCATAAAACGTATCAGGAAAGACTTCATGAACTCAATCTGTATAGTCTGGAGGACAGAAGGAAAAGGGGGGACATGATCAAAACATTTAAATATGTTAAAGGGTTAAATAAGTTCCAGGAGGAAAGTGTTTGTAATAGGAAAGTGAACACAAGAACAAGGGGGCACAATCTGAGGTTAGTTGGGGGAAAGATCAAAAGCAACATGAGGAAATATTATTTTACTGAAAGAGTAGTAGATCCTTGGAACAAACTTCCAGCAGACGTGGTTGTTAAATGCCAAGTAACTGAATTTAAACATGCCTGGGATAAACATATATCCATCCTAAGATAAAATACAGGAAATAGTATAAGGGCAGACTAGATGGACCATGAGGTCTTTTTCTGCCATCAGTCTTCTATGTTTCTATGTTTCTTGCATGTATGATCGTCATAGCATTGCTCTCAGTCACATGATCAAAATTCAGCACTTCATAACTAGCATGAATTTATGACAGTTGCAGCCTCCTGGGGTCAATGTGATCTTCCAAGTGGCTTTCAACAAAGGCAATGGGAGATGCTTAATGGCCTTGTGATTCACTTAACAACTGCAGTGATACCTGCTTTGTCCCAGCACCGAGCCCCCAAAAATCAAGACGCACACCACCAAATTAACTAAATAATGTTTTACTATGTACAAAAGTTTTATGCAGTTGAGTCTTTTCGCAAAGAAGTTAAATGCTAGCAAAAGCTTTCCCACACTGATTACAAAGTCTTAGCAGCTGGCCAGAGTCCCAGGAATAGATAAATATGACAACTAATTATTAGATTTGTAGGAGGTTTTCTTATCATCAACTTACAGAATTTGGCTGGAAGCCTGGAGCTCATCAAGAAAGCCAAATATGTAGTATTTTTAAACACAAGCTGAAATAGGGGAATGGAAACTAGATTTCTAAGATGAACGACGTTGTTCTCTGCACCGGAGTGATGCGGGACTCCATCTTAAACAGCCTGAGGGAGTAGCCAGCAGTGCTACTCATGAGTAAACCTCCTCCAAAGTAACCACTCGTGCCTCCTAGGGACCCCTGCGAATCCTAGCATCAAGAAGAGCCTCCTCCTCCTCTTCCCCTGAGTCACTCATCTCAGGAGGTGCGGAACGCCCTGGTTGCTCTTCAGCCTCTGACATCACATCCTCTTCGCTGTCAGTCTCGGATGCCAGAAACACAGGATGCCTCCACTGTCTCTGAATCAAAGAAAGACCTTCGATTAGTCATAGGACATGCTTGGAAACTCAGGTTTTATTTCAGAATAAAATCTTCATCCTCCTCTCACAAAAATAATAGGCTCATCTAATTAAAAATAACATGGATGAGTGGGAATAATCAGAGGGACCATATCCAGGAGATAATAATAATAAAATAATAATAATAATAATAATAATAATAATAACAACAACAACAACTTATTGGATTTGTATGCCGCCCCTCTCCATAGATTCAGGGCGGCTAACAACAATGATAAAAACAACATGTAACAATCCAATAATAAAAACAACTAAAAACCCTTATTATAAAACCAAACATATACACAAACATACCATGCATAACTTGTAATGGCCTAGGGAGAAGGAATATCTCAACTCCCCCATGACTGGTGGTATAAATGAGTCTTGAGTAGTTTACGAAAGACAGGGAGGGTGGAGGAAGTTCTAATCTCCGGGGGGAGTTGGTTCCAGAGGGCCGGGGCCCGCCACAGAGAAGGCTCTTCCTCTGGGGCCCGCCAAACAACATTGTTTAGTCGATGGGACCCAGAGAAGGCCAACTCTGTAGGACCTTATCGGTCGCTGGGATTCGTGCGGTAGCAGCCGGTTCCGGAGGTAATCTGGTCCAATGCCATGTAGGGCTTTAAAGGTCATGACCGACACTTTGAATTGTGACCGGAAACTGATCGGCAGCCAATGCAAGCCACGGAGTGTTGAAGAAACGTGGGCGAATCTTGGAAGCCCCACGATGGCTCTCGCGGCTGCGTTCTGCACGATCTGAAGTTTCCGAACACTTTTCAAAGGTAGTCCCATGTAGAGAGTGTGCAGCAAAAACAGGACGATTGTAAAGAAACAGTGTCCTCATAATCAGCCCACTGGAAAGTCCATGTCTTTTCCATCTGACCTTCGTTGACAAATCTTGGGCAATAGTAATAAAAGGAAGAACAGCAAACCAGAGAGTCTAAAGTCAGCCTACTAGCTTGGAGGGGATAAAATATAGGCGCCGCATTTTTCAGAATATAAGAAGCACCTAAATTTTGGGAGCGCAAAACAAGAAAACAAAAATTCTGGACATTTAATGAGTGGGTGGGGTGGGGGGACACAAGAGCCACAGAAATTCCTGATTTTCCCGCCTGATTCCTCAAATCGGGTTTCTTGAGACCTTGATTTGGAGATTTTTATTGATTGATTTTGGTGGTGATGTGTGTTGAACTGCTGGGCAGTTTGTGCTGGAAGACCCAAGTTATTTCAATATCTTGATTACTACTTCAGGTTTTGGGCGCTCAGTTCAATCACTTTCCTCCCTATTCCAAAAATGGAGCGTGCATGTTCTGTCTGGCAGAAAAAAAGAGTATTGCATTTCGGGCGGTGGGCAGCACCAGTTTCACGCCCTGATTTAGGAAAGATTGAAAAGATTAAAATCTTTAATCCAAAACCCTCTAGTGCAGTGATGGCGAACCTTTTTTTTCCAGAGAGAGAGAGAGGAGAGAGAAAGAGAGAGAGAGAGAGGAGAGAGAGAGAGAGGAGAGAGAGAGGAGAGAGAGAGAGGAGAGAGAGAGAGAGAGGAGAGATAGAGAGAGAGGAGAGAGAGAAAGAGAGAGAGGAGAGAGAGAGAGGAGGAGAGAGAGGAGAGAGAGAGAGGAGAGAGAGAGAGAGGAGAGAGAGATATGATAGATGATAGATAGAGAGATGATAGAAACATAGAAACATAGAAGTCTGACGGCAGAAAAAGACCTCATGGTCCATCTAGTCTGCCCTTATACTATTTTCTGTATTTTATCTTAGGATGGATATGTGTTTATCCCAGGCATGTTTAAATTCAGTTACTGTGGATTTATCTACCACGTGTGCTGGAAGTTTGTTCCAAGGATCTACTACTCTTTCAGTAAAATAATATTTTCTCATGTTGCTTTTGATCTTTCCCCCAACTAACTTCAGATTGTGTCCCCTTGTTCTTGTGTTCACTTTCCTATTAAAAACACTTCCCTCCTGGACCTTATTTAACCCTTTAACATATTTAAATGTTTCGATCATGTCCCCCCTTTTCCTTCTGTCCTCCAGACTATACAGATTGAGTTCATTAAGTCTTTCCTGATACGTTTTATGCTTAAGACCTTCCACCATTCTTGTAGCCCGTCTTTGGACCCGTTCAATTTTGTCCATATCTTTTTGTAGGTGAGGTCTCCAGAACTGAACAGAGTATTCCAAATGGGGTCTCACCAGCGCTCTATATAAGGGGATCACAATCTCCCTCTTCCTGCTTGTTATACCTCTAGCTATGCAGACAGACAGACAGACAGACACACTATGATTGATAGATACATAGAGAGAGCGAGAGACAGCCATTCAGTCAGACAGACAGATAGACAGACAGATAGACTGCCCTGTATTCTGAGAGGGTGAGGGCCTTGAGAAAAAAACCATGTCTTTGTTTATTAAATTTAGAGGAGAATCACTTGCATTTAAAGAAGAAGAAGAAGGGGGAAAACAAACCCCACATCAGAGAGCTTTCTAAACAGTTTACCTCCAGCGAAGTGGGCTTTGAACAAAGACACCCTGCTGGAGGACAGATTTTGATCCCAGAACCTTTTTTTCTGATCTGATTCGTTTGCTTTGAAAGCAATCAACTCTGTGGGAAAAACGTGAACCCTCAGAGGCAGTTTCTGGGCCAGACCCTTCAAAAGAAAGCAAGGAAACAAGCATGTGTACTGAAGGAGGGGAGAACACTTGTTTTGAAAGGATTTGGCTTTCCTCCCCCCATCAACAGCTGTTGGGTCACAGAGGCCTCCTTAGATATTATGCCGCGAATCCACTTACAGTTGCTTTGATCTGTGGTCTCCTACAATGGCTAGACGCCATAGATAGGTGCCTCCCTTTGATGACCAGAATGTATTGTTTTATTGATGACCTCTACATCTGAATTATAATTTTTAAAACATCACAACGGGGGGGGGGGAGGGATCGCAGAGGTGTGTTGCTAAGGTGGAACGGTGATGTGTGTGCTCGCCCCCGTGGCTCTGAGTGCTAGCGGAGTCCAGCATAATTAGGCTACTGCACCTGGGCAGGTAGCAAAATTGCACGTGGACACGTACTTGGTTGTCCCCCCTCAGGGACCGCCTTTCTGCCGCACGAATCCCAGCGGCCAGTTAGGTCCCACAGAGTGGGTCTTCTCCGGGTCCCGTCAACCAAACAATGCCACTTGGCGGGACCCAGGGGAAGAGCCTTCTCTGTGGCAGCCCCGGTCCTCTGGAACCAACCCCCCCCAGAGATTAGAATTGCCCCCACCCTCCTTGCCTTTCGTAAGCTACTTAAAACCCACCTCTGCTGCCAGGCATGGGGGAATTAAGACTTCTTCTCCCCCTAGGCCGTTAAAACTGTATGCATGGTATGTTTGTATGTATGTTTGGTTTTATATATTAAGGGGTTTTAATTTGCTTTTAGTATTGGATTTTATTGTATATTGTTCATGATTGTTGTTAGCCGCCCCGAGTTTTCGGAGAGGGGCGGCATATAAATCCAATAAACTTGAACTTGTCCCCGCACAATTTTGCTACTTGCCCAGGTGCAGTAGCATCATTGCCCTGGACTCCGCTAGCATTCAGAGCCGCGGGGGTGAGCACAGATCACCGTCCCACCTTAGCAGCCCACCTCTGATGGATCGTGATAGTGCGTATAATTAAAATGTGCAATTACATACCCGTGATTAAGGTTGCAACAGCCCTGACTCCAAGCGTGAAATCCAGCAGGTTCTGACCGGTTCTGGAGAACCGGTAGCGGGAATAGAAACATAGAAGTCTGACAGCAGAAAAGACCTCATGGTCCATCTAGTCTGCCCTTATATTATTTTCTGTATTTTATCTTAGGATGGATATATGTTTATCCCAGGCATGTTTAAATTCAGTTACTGTGGATTTATCTACCACGTCTGCTGGAAGTTTGTTCCAAGGATCTACTACTCTTTCAGTAAAATAATATTTTCTCATGTTGCTTTTGATCTTTCCCCCAACTAACTTCAGATTGTGTCCAGAATTTTGAGTAGTTTGGAGAACCGGCCAATATCACCTCTGGCTGGCCGCAGAATAGGGGTGGGAATGGAGATTTTGCAGTCTCTTTCCCCAAGGAGTGGGGAGGAAATGGGGATTTTGCATCCTTCCCCTGCTACGCCCATCAAGCCACACCCACAGAACCG